>NW_005842711.1:62307-64465 GCF_000455745.1 Alligator sinensis
ATCAACCCCCACCTGAGAGTGCAGAGAAAAGGTCCTGCCCTCTGGGGCAAACCCAGCCTGAAGGCCATCAGTCCAGGGAATTTGTCACAGCTGCAGCTTAAACAAAGGCAAACCTAGTGAGGTCTGGGAATGCAAGAGCAGGGCCCACAGAGCCTGAGTTCTGCTCTGGAAAGGCCACAAGTAGAGAAGCAGCGAGCTATATATGGGGTCTCCAAATAATGAATGGATGCTACTTTCCGGTCACAATACACTCCTCTGCCCCCGTCCCCTCTGCAGCAACAGGGCTTAAAGAAGCAGGCCTAGTGGGGCCCCTTTCCCTTTGCAGCGCAGGGTGTGGGGCAGTGAGACAGCCCAGCACCTGCTCTGCAGGAGTGAATGTGAGGCCATGTCCCCACCCATAGCCAGTGTCCAAAGGGGCGAGCTCAGCTCCAGGGGCATCTTTACATGTGACAGTGACATGTGCTGTGACAGCGATTTTGCTCTGGGGTGGTGGGGAGGGGCGGCACTTTAATTAGAGCAGCTCTCAGGAGCTGCTCTAATTAAAGTGCCCACAGCATCTCATGTATCTAGCGTTCCACGCTTCAAAATGGTGGCTGGGACTAAATACAGTGCAGTCGCATCTTACGCGGGGGTTAGGTTCTAAAGTCAGCGCGTAAGGCAAAAATCTCGTATAGTCAAAATCACACTCAGCGCGGCCAGATGCTCACGCTATGAGAGGCACGCAGGACCTGAGACCGACTGAGGGAACAGCAGATTCATGTCTCCCATCTCACGCTCACTCCAGGGCATACGCTCATTGAGTGGAATGGCAGGCGGAATCGCCCGCGCTATTTAAATTGTTATTTTTCTCTCTCTTTTTTTTTTTTTTTGGCCGAGCGCCTATAGTTGAATTTACATAAGTTAAATGCGCGTATGATGCAACTCCACTGTAAAGCTCATCAAATGAGCTTTAGTTAAAGCACCCCTGTCACCATTTTGAAGTGCATAGACACTGAATACATGAGACACTGAGGCTGCTGGAGTGTGCTAGTTAGCACACTCCAGCAGCCTCAATTAAACAAGTCTGCTCTGACATGTGCATGCATAAGAGCAGGCATTGAGCACGTGTATAGGTGCCCCAGGAGCTGTGGGGCAAAGTCTCGGGCTGCCCTGCACACTCTGCCCTGGGCCCTTCCTGCTGGGCCCCAGCTGCGGGGGGAGAGAGGGGGGACTTTGCTCTGGCATTGATTTATGCTGTGTCTCTGCAGGGTGGATGCAGCTCCCTGCACCCAGCAAGGAGAAAATGTCCCCAGCAGGGCTGTGGATTCTGGTCACGCTGCTGAGTGCCTGCACGTGGACAACAGCTAGTGAAGGTGGGTGTAGAGTGGAACAGGCGAGGGGAGATGGCTCCTGCCCAGCCACAGAGGGAAGCAGTGGCAGAGGGGAACGTGGTTGGGAAGTGGCAAGATGTGCTCCCAGCACTTTGGCAGCACTGGGACAGAGCCCGGAGCAAGGCCTGGAAGGGTCTGAGCCTGAGGCCTCAGCCTAAAGCAAAGGCAACCAGCCCAGGGCTCTGGGCAATGAGGGTTTATTGTTCCCACAGGAGAAATCACCTGAGCTCTGTCTTGCTTGTCTGTTTGGTGTGGGGCCAGGGACAGGGATGGGCAGGAGCCGAACAGGTGCTAATTGTGTCCCTCTCCTTCTCCGCAGGCTCCCTCCCATTCCACATGGACTCTGTCATCCATGTCCTGGAGGCTGTGGAGCCTGACTTGGGTGGGCACATCAACCTGACAGTGCCTGACCTGGCCCGGGCCCTGGGCTGCTGTGACAGCGACTTAGAGCAGCTCCTCCTTGGGGCGGCACCAGCCATGCCCTTGGACCTACCCTCACTCACCCAGGAGCGCAGGGCTTTCCTCAGCAGCCTCCTGGTCCCCCCTGCTCCAGCCCTGGCCCTGGCCTCCTCTGTGCAGCACGGGGTGGTGCTGGTCCCGGATGGCACCACAGTGGCCCTGAGCCCGCTGCTGGCCGGCATTGATGCGGGCCTGAAGAGGCGGCGTGAGATGCCCCTGCCTCCCACAGCACTAGGCTCAGGGCCAGGGGTGGACTTGTCCCATGCCTCATCAGGCCCAGAGCTGCCCCGCACCATTGATGCCCTCTACGCTGTGACCATCGCCAAGGC
>NW_005842711.1:64496-72314 GCF_000455745.1 Alligator sinensis
TGCTGACCAGGCACAACAAGAGCAAGGCAGCCATGGGGCCAGACGGTTGCTGGGACAATGTGGCTGAGCCCCAGAACTTCACCCTGCTAGGGAGCCCCTCAGCCCTGCCTGACGCCATCATCAATGGGGCGCTGGACGGGGTGGTGCTGGGCGCATGGCTGGCAGAGCGCACAGAGCCCCCTGCCCCCGTGAGCACCCTGCTAAGGGAGTACTATGCTGCAGGGGCCCTCACTGGGCCCGGCCAGGCCCGCAGCAACTTCCGGCGCCAGAACTTTGCAGCACTGAGCCCAGCCGAGGTGCTGACAGGGCAGGTAGCCAGCGCTCTCCTGCTGGTCCAGACCCTGCCGCAGACACAAGCCCTCTTCCAGGGGGTGGGCACAGAGGAGCTGCTTGGGCTCGCCCACAAGGCTGCACAGGAGTTCACAGTCACCTACCTGGGTAGGTAACCAGACTTCTCCTTCGTGATGGGGAATGTGGGGCAGAGCAGGGACCCGGTCCCACCACAGCACCAGGTCCAGGGTACCCCTATCGGGCACCCCTCTCTGGACCAGTACCCTCCTTAGAGTGGGAGTCAGGACCCCTGGTCTGCTTCTGCCCAATCTGGAGCTATGCTTTCCTGGGCTTGGGTCCAGGTTCTGCCTCCGGCCATGGCTCCATTCAGACCAGGGGCAGGGGTTGAGGGAAGGACTCAGGGCTTGCTCCATGAGGGGCCTAAGGCCAATGCTGGAATCTCAGCCCCCGCTTAGCTGCCCCTCACCCTGGCCATGCCTGAGGGCTGCAGGGCAGGAGGCTGAGCCAGGAGACTCCTCAGACTCTGGAGGAGCCAGGAAGGAATTCCCTGTTCACATTCACTCCAGGTTTCAGCTCCTTCAACTCTGAAGGAGAATCCATGTCTGATAACCCAGCCTGTGTTATATGTGGGTCTTGCATTTGCAGCCCCCATGTTGAGCTACAGAGGGACATCCCATGTAGGAGGGACAGCATATGGCCATCCCAGGCCGCATGGAAGGGTCAGGACAGGATTCCCCCCCCATAAGTGCTGCCTGGTGGAGAAGAAGAGATGTCACCTTCCTCTGAGGTGCTGCCACGTGGGTTACTGCCAAGGCTGGAGGATTCCGGGACCCACTGCTGGTCCTTGGAGAGCCCTAAGGCCCCTGGCATGAGGGACTGGCTCTGCAGGCTGGGTGATACTGGGGCCCTTGTCCCCTGTTTGGAGTTGGCCAATTCAAGGGTGTTCCAGGAGTTGCAGGCACTGAGCCTCACAACTGCTAGCAAGGGGGTTGACGTTGTGATAGGGGGCAGCCCCTGGGCCAGTGGCTGCTGTGAGCCTGAGGACTGGGCCCAGCAGCAGTGCACCACTCCCAAGTCCTGAAACATATTCTCCCAGAAAAAGTTTGAACAGAAATGCTCCAGGGATGGGAGCTGGAGGGAGATTGCCTCTTTCTTAAAAGAGCAGAAAGAAGCACTTGAGCTAGGACCCCTGACCCAGCTTGTCTGGTGAGCCCTGGAGACGTGGGACAGGGAGGCTGCAAAACCAGAGTGGGAGGAAGACTTTTCTTCTGGGTTTGAAAGCAGGGGTAGAGAGTCACCCCTATGTGTCTATTGCGCAGCCCAGGCCCCTGCACCTGCAGCACCATCCTGCTGGCCCTGGGCAAGTTGCTGGGTCCAGCTGCAAGGCAGAGATCCAGGCACCGGCACCAAAGCTGGTGTCGTGGGGGTTGCAGGAGGTGCCTGGGCTTGGGGCTGCAGTCCCACCCTGCAATGTCCATCTGCCTGCAGAGTGCCCAGCCATCATCCCCCGTTGTATGTGGGAAGCCAGACCCTACAAGGGTGAACCCCAGCAGCTCCACCTGCCACTGGGCTTTCTGTACATCCACCATACCTACATACCCAGCCAGCCCTGCCGTAGCTTCCCCGAGTGCGCTGCCAACATGCGGGCCATGCAGCGCTTCCACCAAGATGACCGTGGTTGGAATGACATTGGCTACAAGTGAGTGTGATTGCTCCCAGCATGCCCAAGGCTGGGAGTGGGGAGACGGGACAGGGGGACGGGACACTTTAACCACACTAGACAACCTGCCCCTGAGAAATGCACTGCCCCAGGCCTGAGGAGCAGGGTACAGCAGCACATGGGACTGAGCTGTGGCTGGAAAGTGGGGAGGATCTTGAGGCCTGCCAGGGTCCCTGCATCCCCAGCCCATTCTGGATATCTCTGAGCAGGGCCTCCAAGCAGCCTGGCTGCAGAAGGGATCTGCCTTTCCCCAGCCCAGGGACACTGAGGGGCAGGGACCCCGCAGCCTCCCAGGGACTACTTCGACCCTGCCCACCCTACTGTGGCCTGTGCTGAGCAGCAGGATCCTGGCTCCTAGCACTCCAGAGCTCACTGCTGTACTCTCACTCTGCTGCAGCTTTGTGGTCGGATCAGATGGGTACCTGTACCAAGGCCGAGGCTGGCACTGGGTGGGTGCTCACACCAGAGGCTACAACAACAAGGGCTACGGGGTGAGCTACATTGGGGACTACTCGACCACCCTGCCGGAACCCTTCGCTCTGGCACTGGTACGCAACAGGTTCCTGCGCTGTGCTGTGGCTGGTGCCCGGCTCCAGGCCAACTACACTGTGCATGGGCACCGGCAGATGGGGCACACCAAATGCCCCGGCGATGCCCTCTTCCAGGAGATTGAGACCTGGCATGGCTTCAAGGTGAGCAAGGAGCTGGGAGGACTGTGTCCCCTCTGCCGCCACACAGTGCAGCTAAACATGAGGCTAAGCCCCTGGCACAGACCCCACCCCGCTCCTTCCAAGAGCTGCAGGCCCCAGCTGTTCTCTCCAGCAGCAGGGCAGGGCCTGCTCCAGTCATCTGAGAGCAGCCACTGTTGTCCCACGATCACGGGGATGTGGAGCTTGGAGCAGATCTCCAGCTTACTGAGGCCTTGGGGCCAGCACTATAGGGGCCATGTTTGTCCCATGGCCAGCTCTGGAGGGCATAGCTAGTGCAGGGGGTGCTGGAGAATGCAAGAGAGTAAAGGAGGGTGGGGGTTGGGGCCTGCCCTGAGCTGTGGATCCAATGCCTCTTCCTCTGCTTGCTGTTGCAGTGAGTCCCCAGCCAGACCAGGCTGGAGCCCAGCTGTGCTTTGGACATACCCAGCAGGACCAAGCCCCGCCAGGCAGGCGAGAGAGGCTGTGCTGGTGGGTGCAGACAGGCACAGTGAAGCTGAGGCTGTCAAGGATGGAGGCCAAGTCCGGTGGCTGCTGCACATCTTTGATCTGCCCTGGAACATCAGACAATAAAGATGGGGATGGGGGCACATCGGCCTGGCTCTGCTTATGTCTGCGTGTGTTGTAGCAGGGCACCACGGGCAATGGAAAGCCCCCATCAGCCAGACCAAAGTGCTTCCTGGCCTAGCCAAACCAGAGCACAGTGGGGAAACTGAGGCAGAGGCAGGAGACTGACTCCCAGCTGGCTGGGGTACATTGGGTGGCAGTGCATCCCACCCCTGCCTCATGCAGAAATGCCTCTCGCCCCCAAGTGACTGCCCTTCTCTCTGCCACACTTCAGACCAAAGAGCTCCTATTCTGACAGCCAGCCCTTTTCACAGATGGGCAGGAACCTGCTGGAGGCAGCCAGTCCCCTCAGGAGAGGACCCATCCCCACAGCTAGGCCCCTGTGCTCTTGCCCCACAATGGCTGTGTTGTGTCCTCACGGTAGGAGCCTTGATGTGGTGTTTCCCACAGCTGCCACTAGGTGGTGCCACTCCCCTCACATGCCAGTGACGCTACCCTGAGCATGGGGGGGCAGAGGGGGTGGCCTTCCAGCTACAAAGGAATCAGAGGGGGCTGGAGGGATGCAAAGTTGTGCTGCCTCCTGGACCTGAAAGCAGAAGTGCAGAGAGACCTGGGAGTCAGTGCAAGGCAACTTTGTGCCACAACCCATTCAGCACAGTCCTAGCAGAGATGTTGTTCACTCTGAAACCTAATGATCCCCACCCCTATCACCCAGTTCTAAGCTGCCACCCACAGACTTCAAGAGAAGAGAACAGCCCTGGGGCTGGGAGGCCCTGCCTGCTGTGGGCTCGCCGTGGGCGGTAGGTGCAACTACCATGCCTGAGCCCGTCTGGCTTGGTTCGTTGCTGTATGGGCCACAGTGGAGCCAAGCCCCAGGCCCATAAGAACCAGCCCAATACAGCAGAAAGCAGCAAGAGCATCCGAGTTGCTCAGGCAGGGGTGGAGGTGAGACTGCAACAGCAGTTCCCGCCTGGTCACATGGGGACTTGCCGGCAACCCAGTGCTGCCGAGAGGAAACCAAGCAGAGAGCTGAGGAGCCAGGAGGTGACAGCAAGGCGGCGGGAAGCCAAGGTAAAGTGCAGGGCTTCTGCTGACCCCTGCCTCTCTGCAGGGGTCTCTGGGGCAGGGGGCTGGAGGGAGCAGGGAAAGCTCCCAGCCCTGGCCTCATGGCTGTAGGGCGCATAGAAGGTGGCAGGCAGCCCTGGTGCTGCCTGCTCCTTTAGCGGCCCTTGTTCTGTGGCAGCAGCTCTCCAAGGGGCACTCCCCCTGCACCCAGGCTGGAGAGGGCCAGGGGCTCCCCCTGCATGCATGGAGGTTGCAAGAGTGAGAGAAACGGGGCCATGCGGGAACCAAGGCAATGCCCCAGGGGCTGGGGACCAGCCCCCCAGACATCCAGGGGAGCATTCAGGGCTGCTGCAGGGGGAGGGGGAGGAGGTAGCCTAGATGGGAGGCCGCAAACAGCAAGCAGGGGCCCCGCACAGCTGACTTTCTTACAGCATCTCTGGGGAGAGCCCCCACTGCCAGATCAGACTTGAGGCAGGGACCCCAGGGGTAAAGGGTCATAAGGGAGCTGGGCTCTGCCCCGTTGGTAGAGGACAGCCTCCCCTCCCATCGTGAGGTTTGAATGCAAGCAGGAGCCCCCAAAGGGCAAGGGCTGGTTGCTGGAGATTCACAGGCCCCTGGGATCTGGGCTCTAGGCCCCTGGGAGACCTTAGGGGGCCCAGTCTCCCCTGACACCACAGGCTCAGGGCCATGGATGTTGGAGGGACTGGTGCCTCACTCATGCCGGTGGGAGCCTGAAGGCTGCAGTTGACCCACGCCCCGCCAGTCTGGCCAGGATGCACTGGGAAGGGGCCATGGCTCTCCTCAGTGACTGGTTCATCCCTCCAAGGCCACAGGACCCCAGGGGCTGCTGATTTGCATCTGAAACTCAGAGCACAGGGCAGGTGGTGGAGAGGAAACAACTGGTGAGGGAGGAGAAGAGCTGCAGCAGGAGGACAGAGGGAGCGGAAATGCCCCCCACCCCCCTGCCAGTCCCTAACCGTTGCCCTCTCCCTCACCACCACCTGGGAATTGGGAGGACTGGTTCTTAGTGGGTCAGGTAGAAGCGTCAGCTAGGCACCACCCTTGGTGCCACGCTCCCTGCACCTTTCCTGGGCACATAGCCCCAGCCCAGCCCCTGCGCCCTCCTCTGCAAGGACTTCCAGCCGCAGGGTTTCCTCATGGGCTGCAACACTCGCTCTTTCCTGAGACACTGGGGCCTGTGCAAGGGCAAATGCACAACCCCCCAGCAACTCCTATTGCAACCAACACCTGTCACCCCAGGGTCACAGGCAGTGGGAGGGGCATCATTCTCCTGTCCCCTCTGAGCTCCCATGAGTCTCCCATGAGTTCCATGCAACCCCAGGGAGCTGCTGTGGCTCAGCTTGGGAGTGGACAACCCATGGCAGCTGCCCCAGGGCCCAGGTGGCTGCAGGCACCCATCTGTGCCCTCTCCATTGCATCATGGGGAGGACACCAGGTGGGCACATACAGAGCATGTGTCAGCTCTGGAGGCTCTGAATGGCAGCCCTGCCCTCATCTGTCTTGAGCCCATCTCATGCTGCCCCTTCCCCTGCTCTTCTCGCCCTCCTGCTGTGCCCAGGAGGGCCATCCCCAGGCCCTGCTGTGCCTCGCTGTCCGAGTGCAGCCTCACACACCTGCTCTTCCTCTGCAGATGGAGGTGGAGAAGCCGCCCCCCACAGCCGAGTCTCCATCCCTGCTAAAGTCCTACAAATGGCGAATGGGCCCCCAAGGTGGGGAGAAGGAGCTGGAGAGGGCCCCCCCGACCCCTGGCCCCAGCCGCTGGAGCAAGCTGCACACTTGGAAGCGTGCATACAGCCACCCGGAGACAGACACCCCTGAGGAGAGCACAGCCAGGAGTGGCCAGAGCCCTGGGCCCCCAGGCCCCACAGGCAGTAGCAGGGCTGCAGCCCGACGGTCCATGTTCCAGAGGGCCTTCTCCGCCCCAGCTAAGGCACCCAAGGAGCCCCGGGGCCAGGAGGGTGGGAAGCTGAACCTGCGGAAATACCTGCGCTCCATGTCCCACCGCAGGAGCCCAGAGAATGGGGCCAAGGCAGAGCGGACACCCCTGGAAGTGGCCAGAGGTGAGGGGGGCCTGGTGCTGGCTGCACACCTTGGCACTGGGGCATCAGGTTGGGAACGGCCATCTGGCCACGGGGGCCAGAACAACAAGCCTGGATGAAATGCTGGGGCTGGGGGTCAGACACAGCTCCAGGCCACACCTTTACTCTGGAGGCCTGGGCTCCCCGTGGGCAAGGCAGCACCAGGGCTGGTGGACCCTGCAGCGAGGGTCAGACTCTTGGATGAGGCAGGCCCCTGAGAAGCAGGGTGGATTTTCAGAGGCGAGTGGGGGATGGAGGTGGCAGTTCTGTTCCCATGTGTCTGTCCGTCCAGCCTTCTGTGTGTCTGTCAGTCACCACGCCAGGCTCTGGTGCCCATTCCTAGCTTGCGCTCCAAACTTCCCTGAGAACCCCTGCACCCCGAGCCAAGGGGCCCCATGAACCAAACTGAAGTGACATGGCTCAGCTGGCTTCACCACCTGCAGTCCCCATGGCAGATGGAGGGCAAGGAGACCAGCACATGGCGTGCCAGGACCTGGTAGCGTAGCACTGTGTCCCTGCAGCCAGGGTCATTGCTGTGTGATCCATGGGGATAGGGCATTCCCCAATTCCTGGCCTGACAGCCCTAGGGCCAGGTGCCTCCGTGAGAGCAAGACCTGTCAGTGCTTGGGGTCAGGCCTGCTCAGACCCAGGGCCCTGGAGACTCCCCTCCCAGCAACATGGAGACAACTACAGCAGCTAGAGGATACCCAGGCAAAAGGCCTGCCTGGGGCTGGGTCCTGGTGTGACCCAGCCTGGTGCACAGCTGAGCTGCATGTTGGTCTGTAACGGGGGATGCAGCACAGCTGGCGGGGCCTCCCCATGTGCCCCACAGAGGCTGGTTGGTGTCTTAAGCCTCTGTTATGCCTGATGCTTCCAAATAATGTTGAGCCCTGGCAAGAGCAGAAGTCCCCTGACAGGAAGCCCCAGGCAGGGGCTCTGTTCAGACTCTACAAGCCCGGACGTTGACGGCGCCCGCAGACAGCCAGGGAGGAAGTGCGCAGCTCCGGGACTGAGCCAACAAGGTGCAGGCTGGGTGTGGGGCCCACACCAGGCAGGGATGTGCTCTGTGGGGCTGCCAGGGCGGCCCCAGGCACTGTGCTAAATTCACCTCGAAAGCAGAGCGAGCAGCAGGCGGGGGCGGGCTTTGCTCCAGGATGTGGTCTGGGTCTGCGCGGGGGGAGCAGCTCCGTTGGCGTTGTGCACGGGGTTGCTGCAGCAGCAGTCCTGGGGCACTAGCATGGCAGGCGGCTCAGGGGCCAACCATGGCACCAGGGGCCAAGTGACCCTGGGCATAGATTCATAGATTCATAGATGTTAGGGTCGGAAGGGACCTCAATAGATCATCGAGTCCGACCCCCTGCATAAGCAG
>NW_005842711.1:72552-73172 GCF_000455745.1 Alligator sinensis
GCCCTTAACCATACGAGTGGCCCTTCTCTGGACCCTCTCCAGGTTATCCGCATCCCTCTTGAATTGCGGTGCCCAGAATTGCACGCAGTACTCCAACTGCGGTCTGACCAGCGCCCGATAGAGGGGAAGTATCACCTCCTTGGACCTATTCGTCATGCATCTGCTGATGCACGATAAAGTGCCATTGGCTTTTCTGATGGCTTCGTCATGCTGCCGACTCATGTTCATCTTGGAGTCCACTAGGACTCCAAGATCCCTTTCCACTTCCGTGCCACCCAGCAGGTCATTCCCTAGGCAGTAGGTGAGCCGGACATTTTTCCTCCCTAGGTGCAGCACTTTGCATTTCTCCTTGTTGAACTGGCTCCAGCTTGTCTGTGGGGACAGCCTGGCCCAGGCTCCAGCAGCCCTAAGGCCTGGTCTGCATGGAGTCCATAAGGACTAGTAGTCCTGGGCCTTATGGCATGCACAGTGCTGGTCAGGCCTAGTTGCTATGGAGACCTAAAAGGCCTGGCTGCCATGGAGTCCATGAGGGTGGCTAGGCCTGGTTGCTATGTAGTCCATGGGGCGATTTGGCCCAGTTTCCATGGGTGGTCAGGCCTGGTCACTATGGAGTCTATAAG
>NW_005842711.1:73182-81777 GCF_000455745.1 Alligator sinensis
AGTGGTTGATGGAGAGTCTGTGAGGGCAGTTAGGCCTATTTGCCTATTTGCTATGGAGGGCGGTTAGGCCTGGTAAATATGGTGTTTGTGAGGCAGGTTAGGTCTCACTGCTATGCCAGCTAGGCCTGGTCTCTGTGTTGTTTATAAGGGCAGTTAGGCCTGGTCGCTGTTTCCGTGAGAGTGATGAGGCCCGGCCCCTACAGAAATGTTATTGCACAATGCAAAAAGGCTGAAACAAGCACATCTCTTTCCTGCGATGTCACACAAGCGGCATTGTGGCATGTCGGAGCTCACCGCCAGCCCCCTGCAGTGGGCAGAGCTGAGAGCTTGGTGGCCCCTGGGCCTCCTCTGCCAGCCCAGCTGGGCGCTCGCTCTGCGAGGCTGCAGATGCTCCCAGCAGAGACAAGGTGTGCGACTGGGGCAACAAAGAGCCTTCCGTGCCTTCTGAGTCATTTCACAACAGGAAACTGCCTGATTCATCCTGGGACTGGGGCTCTGATGGGGGCCTGAAAAAGGCAAAGCCGCACCATCCTTTCTGCTCAGGGTGCTGCCTCTCCCCCCCACCCCTCAGGCACCAACATCCCTCCACGAGGAGTGCCTGCAGGGTGTTGCATGTCCCCTGGGTGCTGTACCCCTGGAGGTGGCCTCTGCAGCATGCACAGCAAGAGCGCTCCTGCATGGGGCTGAGCAGGGCAGGGGGCTGAGGAGGGTAGGTAAGGGGGACTGCAGTGGGACTTGGCTAACACAAAGGACGCCAGGCCTGCAGAGGCAGGAGCTGCTGGGCTCTGTGAGAGCCCTGGGCCCAGCCTTCTGGCAGACCAGATTCTCCTGGGGCTAGGACTAGGTTGCTCACAGTGTAGGGGGCCTGGTATGGATCCTGCTCACTGGTGGTCTCTCAGACATCACTTGGCAAAGCAGGTGGGGGCAGGCATGGCCGTGCTTCAGCTCATTCAGCCCCAACAGTTTGCCGACACTCAGGTCCTGGTGGGGGTGAAGGATGGTGGTGACTGTAGGTCCATACCTGACTGCAGAGAGTACTTCACTCCATCAACGCATTGCCCAGCAGCAGCCCTGCTGAACAGACTCCCACTCTCCCCACCAGCAAGCTCTAGCTCCAGAGCTCCATGCCCTGGATGCAGGGCTGGCCTGGTTTGCCCTGCGGGTCTGCACCTGACAGCTGGGTCCCTGCATTAGGAGTGCACCCCTGCACCCACTTGCAGATGCTGCCCCCATAATGCCCCCATCCTTGGCCCAAAGATACTGTCCCTAGTGCTGGGCTGTTGGTTATGGCACAACCAGCACATACGGACCATCCCAAGGCTTTCCTTACTTTCGCTTTGGCTGGTGCCAGGACTGACATGGGGCCCTGCCTGGTTTCTGAACCCATCTCTGTGGCATGAGCTAATGAGCCAGGTATGGCATGGGTCCAGGCCCCACATGGATCTGGCCTCAAGGACACCCCTTGCTCAGTACTTGTGCAGCCCAGCGATCACAGGCTGAGCATGATGGTCTCCATCATGATGCAGGCCTGGCCTGGCTCAGGACACCTGGGTTCTCTTCCCACTGTACTGCACCACCCCCAGCCCAGCTCTTCCCACTGGCTTCCATTGTTCATTCCCACCAGCCACAAGCAGAGGGGTTTATTCTTCCCATGCAGAGCTCAAAGCCTTGGCAGGAATCAAGTGGGGGAGGCTCCTGGGGCTGCAAGGACCCCTCCGGGTTTGGACCTTGCTCATCCAGCTTGCCAGCCAGGGGTCAGGACCCCCCTCAATCCCCCAAGAGCTAAATCCCCTTGCAGGCAGCTACAGGGTGCAGTGGGGCTGGTGCTGTGGATCCACTGCATGTGCCTGGTGCCAGGAGAGCCTGGCTTGTGGCTCTGAGCTGCTGGGGCTCTGTGCAGGGCAGCAGGCGTAGCCTCCTGGCCCAGCCTCTCCTCACCCGTGATTCCAGTGTAACCGGCTCTGCTTCCAAACTGCCACGCCTGTCACGCACAAGTGCAGGCGGGAGCCACCTCCACCTCTGCTTCCCTCTGACAGCAACCGGTGCAGAGGCCCTGTCCCGCTGAGGAGCTCTGGCATTGCTCTACCAGCCAATGCTCTGCCTTGCTACTTGGCCACAGCCTCCCGTGCCCTGTGGCACCAATGCAGCAGAGAAGTGTTGCCTGTACAGCACAGGGGGCACATGGACTCACCCAGACAGATCGCAGTGGGGCGGGGTGGCATGGGGTTTCTGGTCCTGTCCCCATGGCTGCCACAACCACACCATTTGGAGCAGCTGCCTTGTGCGCAGAGCAGGGAAGCAAGCCCTGGCACTGCCTCAGTCATGGCTATGAATGCAGGGTGGGGGAGGTGGGACAGATCCCACAGTGAGGGGCACAGAATGAGAATCTAAATGGGTAGGGGGAGGGGGGAGGACAAAGGAGCAGTTGCGGGTAGACCCCTCCTGGGCTGGGGTCTGATCCCAGGGGCAGGGATCTGACTGCTGACCTGCTGACTCTGCCCCCAGAAGCCCCCCGCCCTGTGCAGCGGATCCCGCTGACACCATCCCCTGAGGTGCCTGTGTGGGACGTCTCTAACTTCTCGCTGATGGATGGGCAGCTTGTGCTGGCGGCCAGGGATGAGGAGGTGAGGCCAGGGCACGGGGCTGCTCCCCACCATGCCCCACCCCCAGAAATCAGTACTCCCAAATAACCACAGGTTGGTGGGGTGGGGGGCCCTGGCCTCTGCCTGTTGTGGAGTCCAGGTCATAGTATCATAAAGAAGTGAGGCTGGAAGGGTCCTCCAGAGGTCATCTAGTCCAACCCACTGATTGAGGCTGGACCATCTCTATCCAAACCATCATCTAAACAAGTCTACTGATATCCTGACACAACACAGACCTAACAACCTAACCTGCCACAAGTAAAGCAGGAGAAGCACAACATCCAATGTTCTGCTTCTATGAAATGTTGTCAATATATGCTCAAGGGGTCCTGGGCAGAGGGCCATGCCCCTGCTACAGAGGAAGGCAAAAACCCCCACAGTCCATACCAATCTGACCATGGGATAAAATTTCTTTCTGACCATAAATGTGGTGTCAGTCTGACCCTGAGCAGAGGGGCAAGATCCTCTAGTCAGGAACCTCTGGCTTTGGTTTTAGCATGAGCATTGGCACAGCCCAGCCACAATCCCCAGCTTTGGCTGCAGCCAACACCCAATGCCTCTGAGGGAGGTTTAAAAATACCCTGACTCATATAGCAGAAAGGGGGCATCAGGACAACCAGCAAAGCCCAGAAGCCTGGGAAATCTCCATAGCAGAATGTAGGCATAGCTACGTCTAAATCATCCCAGACCAGTGGCAGTCTAGCCTCTTCTTGAACACCTCCAGTGATGGGGAGTCCAAAACTTCCCTAAACATCTACTCGACTGCCTCACTATTCTCACAGTTAAGAAGGTTTTCCGGATATCCAGTCTAAACTTTGCTGTAACTTCAAGTCATTGGTCCACATCCTCCTCTCTGCAGCAAGAGAGAAAAGGTGCTCTCTCTCTCCTTTCTGGCAGCCCTTCAAGCATTTGAAGATTGCTATCATGTTCCTTTTCTGCAAGCTGAACAGGCACCTACACACATGCTGGATACCTGCTCCATGTGGTAATTAGCATACTTCAGAGTAGACTCAATCAATTAATTGAGTCTGCTGGACCGTGCTAATTAGCATGCTCCAGCAGCCTTGGCGTCACGTATATTCAGCATCCCCATACTTCAAAATGGCAGCGAGGCACTTTAACAAAAGCTTGACATTTTGAAGAGCGGGACGCTGACTACATGAGACGCTGGAGGCAGTTTAATTAGAGAGGCTCCTGGGAGTCTCCTAGAGAGGCTCTAATTAAAGTGCTCCCCCACCCCAGATCATGTGTAGAGGTGCCCAACATGCTTACAGATCCACCCATTCCTGGGGGAAGGAAGCTGGGGGGGTGTTGAAACAAGGTGGTGGCAGCTGGAAGGTGGGGGCCAGGGGTGGGCTGTGTAAGGCCAATGGGGACACATGGTACCTAACCCCCTCTGCCCCCAGGTCTTGTTCAGGAGCCGGAGCAGAACGGGCAGCTCCATCTCTGATACACATGTGCAGCACCCCCTGGGAGGCCGGCGGGAACCTGGTGAGTGAATGGCCGCAGCCTGACAGGCATCATACTTGGCGCTTGCGATTGCACATGGGCATCCTGGTAAACCCATGCACACTGGCAGGCTGGCACAGCCACGCACACAGAGACCATGTGCTTCCCACACATGCAGACATGTCCATGCAGACATAGATGCATAGTCCCACATGTATGCATTCACACACTTGGGCTTGCACATGTGCATTCTCATATATGCATCAGCACATAGTCCTTCCTTTATGTGCACACCCCTGCACACACACAACCATCAGATGCCTGCACGCATTCCCACAGGCTTGGACACACTCTCATGTGTGTGCATCCACACTTTCCCCCACACATACTTGCAGACACATGTGGACACACATACATTCTTCTACATCTTTGGGCACATTCTCTCATGTATATACATTCCCTACTGTGTTCACACTTCCACACTTGTGCATGCTTTTGTGCATGCCCTCTGTGTCCACACACATACATCTTGCACACAGCCTAACACATATGTACATGCATACATACCTGTGTAAGCCTTTGCACATGCCCCCTGCTTTGTGCATGCTTTCTGGCAGTCCCTGGAGGAAGCACAGAGCGGGGATGGCGCAGGTCCTTGCTGCTTCCTCTGTGCTGTGTGTGCTGATCCCCAAGAGATAAGGCTAAGCTGCTTCCTCCCAGCCGCCGGGGTGCGGGCAGGGCAGACACCCCAGCAGGGCTTGCCAGCATGAAGGGACCATGGCGCTGGGTCCTCTGTGGCACCCAGAGAGGTAAGTTGGGCCCCACTGCGCCACGGGTACCACCAGCTGCACCCACCCCAGACCTCCCCAGCCCAGACTTTGCCTCTGCCTTGCTCTTATCACGGAGCAGTCCAGTGTTGAGAGGGAGAGCAGGGTGGCAGGTGTGGAGGATGCTATTTAGCAGCTGATGGGCTCCATCCCAGAGTTGGCCACATTTGGGGCAGGGAGCAGCCCAGGGTGTTCATGAGGAGGAGGGATAGACTGGGGTCTGGGCATCCAAATGGGAGCCAGAGTCCTGGGTTCATATCTGGGACAGTCACTGGGACCCCCATGTGCCTTGGTTTTCCTTCTGTGGAGGGATCTGGTCTCTGACCGTGCTGTTCACCCCACTACAGGTGACCCCCATGCTGATCCCTCTCTGGTTCTTCCCCGGACTCCCTGCCCACCCCACTCTACTCCTGCCCTGCCCCTCCCCACAGAATTCTTCCTCCTCCCCCATCCTACCCTGCTCCTCCAGGGCCCCTGCTCCCCCTCGCTGACCTACCTGCAGGGCTGCTCCCCAAGGGTCTGGTCTCCACCCTGCTCCCTGGCTAGACTGCCCCCCCCTTCCGCCTTGGGTGGGGCACCCCAGGAGGGTGCTCTGCGCTAAGCCATTTCCTGTGGCTGTGGCCAGCCCTGAACCCTGACTTCCTCCCCAGTGACAGAGTGGGGAGACAGCTTCAGAGAGAAGCTGGGCTGGGGACACTGAGACATGGGGGCAGCCCCATTTGTGGGAGAGGAGCTCCTTGCCCCAGATGGGAAGCCCCAGCCCTGGTGGGACATCTCAGGGAGCCTGTGCATGCACCCAGCCCCCTCCTACCCCCAGGACCCTTCCAGTCCCCACCAAGCCAGGCATCCCTGCATGGCAGGGTCCAACCCCATCCCCAGGACAGCATCAGCTTTGCAGAGTGGGCACAGTCCAGGGACTGCTTGGCCACAAAACCTGGGGCCGGGTGTCTAGCAAGGCTCTGGGGGGAGCATGAGCTCCCTGGCAGGCTGGCCTGCCCCGCCACTTCGTGACCTTGCTCTGCAGGCTCTTGACTCCTGAAGACAGAGGCAAGACACGAGCCCCTGGCTGGAAGGTGAAGCTGAGGCGGGCAGTAATGGCAGGAGCAGCCCTCTTATATTACTGTGCCTGGGTTGAGGGGCATCAGTGGGGGTCCCAAGGGGCTGCAGGTTGGGAGTGAGGGACCCCAGCAGCACAGGGACCTTCTCGTCAGGATTGAGAGGCATAGGCAGAGCTGGGAGGGCACAGTGCTGTACCATCCCCTGCCCTGCCCTGCCCAGCCCAGCCCAGCATGCAAGGTGTCCAGCTCTACTGCTGAGCTAAGCAGTGTCTGGCTCCCACAGATCTCTCCTCAGAGGGGAGAGGCTCACCTGGCCCTCGGGCCCCGGGCAGAGGCACTGAGAGCGACACATCCACCAACTCCCAGTTTGGGAACGTCAAGGTAAGAGCAGGCCCAGAGGAGCGGGGAGGTGCAGGGGCTCTGCAGAGTCAAGCATTGCATGGCTTGGGGATGTGTAGCACCATGGGCTGGGGGCTCCCAAGCTGCAGAGACCCCAGAGGGGGCATCAGCAAATGTCCTAGGGACAGAGCCCTGCTTCCTAAGACACACCCATGCCTGGGGCAACGGAGACCCCTGCAGACCAGTACCCAGAGCTGGGACACTCAGGATCTGAGGTCCCCCAGAGCTGGGCATTAACCCCTTCCAGCCTCCTCCCTCCAGCCTCTCTCCTGGGTGCAAGGCCTTCTCCCCATGTCCTTCTTGTGGCTGTCAGCAAGGGTCGCATGAGCTCCGGTTCCTCCCCCAGGGGCTGCTGTGGAAGCGACTCAAGGAGCGGAAGGGTCGGGTGGTGGCCAAGGCGGATGCCCCAATGATGCCACCTGCAGACAGTGACAGGTATGACCTGCTTCCCCACCTCCAGCCAGGTGGAGGGGCGTGCTGGGAAGGAGGCAGTGCCCTGGGGGCAGCCTGCTGTGGTGAGAGGCCCGTGGCTGCTCAGAGGCTGTGGTGATGGGCACTGCACAGGCATACAGAAGAGCACCCTCTGGGGGTAGGGTGTGGGATAACCCCCCAGCAGCCAGATGCCCCTGCCCTGGGCCAGGCTGCCCTCTTCCCAGTAAGGGGTTGGCCTGTGGGGGTGGCTCGGCAAAGGGGCAGAGGTGGAGCTCTGAGCGTGGTGCTGGGCACAGTGGGTTTCTCCAGCAGCTGCAGGCCTCCCACCTCTCCCCCTCCCACCCACCAGCCCTCCCTGTGTGACTGGCCCCTCTCCCAGCAGGCTGCCGAGCCGGCATGGCTCCCATGAGTCCCTGTTGCCCCCGCCCACCGCGGCCGAGCTGGACCTGAGTGGCGAGGACGTGGTTATTCGCCCATTACACGGCAGCCTCCTGGGCGAGAAGTTCTGCTTCCAGGTAATACCCGTAGGGACCCAGGGGGTGACAGCACCCAGGACTCCCTGCTCTAAAGGGCATCTGACCCTGTGGGCCAAAGATGGGGATGTCAGCTCAGCAGGAGAGCAGGACCTCAGTACTTAGCACCAGCCTCTGGTATTGGACACCACCATCCACCCTGGGCATCTACTTGGCCCTGCTTGAGAATGCAAGACAAGCCCAGTTCCCCTAGACCAGTATTTCTCAACCCATGGGTCATGACCCAAAAGTGAGTCACGAGTATATGGAAGGGTCATGAACAAACTTTAAAAATGGATTCTCCTCTAAAGGAGAAAAATGTGGGAAACCATGGCTTTTTCTTTGCAGGCTGGCAGATTTTCAGCTTGCAAGGGGCTACTTGGGGGCCCCTAGCCCCACACACCTTCCCCCACACACTACGGGGCTGGGGCCTGCGGGTGGGGGGCAGCGGCTCAAGAGGGAAACTCACTGGCCATCAATATTTACAAATGGGTCCTGGTACAAAAAAGGTTGAGAACCACTGCCCTAGGCAGTTATTCTACGGGCCTCGGTGCCAGATATTCCTCCTGGGCACTTTGGTTGGGGGCATCACACCTCCCTGGCACCTACCACCCCCACTCCCCAGATCATCAATGCCGAGGGCAGCCGCTGCTTCGGGTGCACATCTGTGGCCGAGCGGGACCGATGGATAGAGAACCTGCGCCGGACCGTGCAGCCCAACAAGGTAAGACCCTGGCCTGGGACCCCCAGGCCCACCCTACGTTCTGTCATCTGGGAACCCCACTCCCACCCCACCCCTCACCTGGGACCCCTCTTCCCACCTCTTCACACCACAACCCACACTCCCCTTGCCAGGGTCCTTTCTGCCCCCAAACCCCAGACCTGCCCTCACCTGGGATGCCCAGTCCCATCCCCACATACCCCCTGCCCCTTAGGGCCCCTCCAGACTTACCCGCACTCCCAACCTGTCAGTGTCTCCCTTAGTCCTGCCATGCTCTCCTGCCTCAGTGCCCCCAATGTCCCCCGCCAGCTCCTTAATCCATCCCACAGAGACCCCCATGTCTCCCTCTCTGGGCCCCCCAACCCTCAGCCATCATCCACCAGAGCCAGAGGGGGGCTGGTCCCATCAATGCTGGGCCCTGCTGCTTATGCCCATCCTGCCTCCCAGGACAACTGTGAGCGGATGGAGAACACGCTGAGCCTGTGGGTGTACGAGGCCCGGGACCTGCCCCCCAAGCGACGCTACCTGTGCCAGCTGCACCTGGATGGGACCCTC
>NW_005842711.1:81957-98004 GCF_000455745.1 Alligator sinensis
AGCCACGGGAGCCCTGGTACTCACTGGCTGGGCCAGCCAAGGAGCGGGGGCCAACACCAGGGCTGCGGCTGCGTGGGCGCTACCAGGAGATCCAGGTGCTGCCCATCGTTCGCTACAAGGAATTTGCTGAGTACATCACCTTCCATTACCGAGAGCTGTGCGCCCGCCTGGAGCCCGCCATTCCTGTGCGCCATAAGGAAGAGCTAGCCAGTGCCCTTGTGCACGTCCTGCAAAGCACCGGCAAGGCCAAGGTGGGGCTCCAACTCACAGGGAAGCCCAGCTCCACTCCACTCCACAGGCCCCAGAAGCCCTAGCATATCAGGCTTGGGGACACCCTGGTGGGGGAGGGAGGGGGACTGGGGGGGGTCCCATGTGGCCATGTGCCTGCCTGTGATGAGGGGGTCAGTGCAGGGAAGGGGCGACACCCCCACGTGTGCTGGGGCAGAGATGGGCACCTTAGGTTCAGGGGTTGCCTGGGGGGCAGGGGTTGCCTGGGGGGCAGGGGGCCCTGGCATGGCACCCACAAAGGCTGCCATACCAGGTCAGACCCTGCATGTCTGGTCCATAGTACAGGACTGCAGCACAGACCACTCACCTCTGCCATGGAAGACTCGGGGGCACAGTTTGGGGTCAGGGGCCCCATTGCCCAGTCGTGACCCTCCCATTGGTGACAGGAGTTCCTGATCGACCTGGGTGTGGCAGAGCTGGACCGCTTCGATGACCGGGAGGCACTGATCTTCCGTGAGAACACGCTGGCCACCAAGGCCATTGACGAGTACATGAAGCTGGTGGGGGCACGGTACCTGCTGGACATGCTGGGTACGGACTGGGGGGGACCTGGGGAGGGGAGGGGCCTGTTGGACCCTTCAGGCTGCAAGCCTATGCTAACCATGCACCACCCACGGTGATGGGGGCATCTGACCCCTGTCCTGAGCCATCCCCTCTCCTTCAGCTCACAGGCACAGCTGGTGTGGTAGGGTCCTGGCAACAGGGATCAGGGGTAAACTGCTGCACCTCCATGCCTCTGCACATACCTACATACATAGACACTTATACACTCCTGCATATGCCTACATGCATATACACATGCATGCACACCTGCTTACCTGCATCTGCACATACCTATATGCACCCACACTTACACACTACTAAACATGCAGGCATACATACGCTTCTGGGCACACCTACATGTATATGTGCTGCACCTGTGTTCTGCTCCCTCCACCCCACTGGCCCCATGTCATGTTGTCTGTGCATGTTGCAGGTGAGGCTGTGGCCCAGCTGTACCAGTCAGAGGACTGCTGCGAGGTGGACCCCAGCAAATGTGCGCCCCAGGACCTGTCTGACAACCAGAACAACCTGCGCCAGGCCTGCGAGGAGGTCTTCCAAAGGATCACCGCCTCCTGCGAGTATGGGTTGGGTGCAGAGCAGGGCACATGGGGCTGGGCTGGCATGGCCATCACTTGGTTATTGGCATGAGAAGCTGCTCTGCCCAGCCATTGGGTCTGCCAGGCATTCCAGCCCTTAGCCTCCTGGCACCTCCAGCTATGCCAGGCTCTGCTCCCACCCTGGAAAATTGGAGGTTACCCTGGCTGCAGGTTGGGTGCTGTTGGGTGCCAGACAGTGCCGCATGGCGTGGGCAGCCCCTGCTCCAACCTCACTGCAGTGGGGGCTCCCTCAGTCCAACATCAGGAAGGACTGGGGTTCCACTGAGCCTCCCCAGTGCCCCTCAAACCCAGACTCCTGGCAGAGGAGCCTGGGGGAGACACAGGGCAGCATCCCACCCTAGCTCTGGCTCTTTTTCTGGCCCATGGCCCCATATGTGGGGCTGGTATTTGGCTCAGCTCCTACCTGCTCACCATTGCCTCCCTTCCCCCAGCGCCTTCCCAGCAGAACTCAACGAGATCTTTGCAGCCTGGCAGGAGGAGTGCCAGGAGCGAGCCAAGGATGGCATTGGGCAGCGGCTTATCTCAGCTTCGCTCTTCCTGCGCTTCCTGTGCCCTGCCATCATGTCGCCCAGCCTCTTTGGCCTTATCCAGGAGTACCCAAGTGACACCACTGCCCGCACCCTCACCTTGGTGGCCAAGGTCATCCAGAACCTGGCCAACTTCACCACGTAGGTACCATGCACCTTGGGGTAGGAGGAAGGGGCTAATAATGCACCTTGCATTCAGGGGATTGGGAAGCAGATCCCTCCCAGACCACACACCCTCTGTGGGGAAAGTTCCACTTCGTCCCACGTGCCTGGCTGTGCTCAGTACGCTGTGCTGTCTGTGGGGCAGCCCTGTACTCACCATACAGGGGTAGGAGGGGGGACTTGGATCATCTCAGGTCTTGCTCACAGACTGGCAGACCCAGGCACCTGTTCTTGCACCAAGGAGACCCTGCCTGCTCCCCCCTGCACCCCCGCATGCTTCCAGGGCCAGGGGCAAGGCTGATCTTGCCTCTCATGGCACATGGAAAGCCTGACTGGGGCCTTCCAGCTGTGGCCTGGTGCTAGGAGATGGAGCTGCAGGGCCAGGAGTGGCATAAACACCCCAATGACCCTGAGAGGCCATGGGGTTGGGATGCCAAACCCATGATTCTGACCCCCTCTTACCCCTGTTTCACACCCATATTGTGATGCCAGGATCCTAAGCCCTCCCAGGTCTCCAGACCATACCACCAACCTTTAGGCTTGTCTCATCCTGCAGCTCCTGGCAGGGCAGGGCCTTGTAAGGTCCCCCTGGGTGCCAGGCTGAAGCCCAGAGCACTGCCCCCCCTTCCTCTGCCCACAGCATCCTTGCCACTCTTCTGAGTCCTGCTCAACGCCAGGCAGGCACAGCCCATCCAGTGAGCTCTTACCCTGCTCTTAATGCCTGATTTTCCCTGCGTCTTGCCCAGACTCCAAGCCTGGCAGCTGGGAAGAGGGGTTGGCTATGGCAGTACCATGTGACCTGAGGAGCTCAGGCCAGGGCACCTAGCCCCATGCCTCTCTGGAAGCAGCACAGCATCGAGGCCATAGGTGCCATATCCCAAAATATCCTAGGACAGTAGCCGTGCCAGGATCCCCCTTTCCTAGAGAGGGGCTTTTGGGGCATGTCACATATGGCCTGGGCAACCTCGGAGACCCAGCCCCTGAGTGCTGGAGTGGCTGCGTGTGATGCCAATATCACAGTGCCACATGCATGACATAAATGGCCACATTGTTGGTGTGACCTCAGCATGGCTGTGCTGTGTGCATGACACTAGCATGGCCACAAGTACAATGTCAGCATGACTGGGTGCATGATGGCAACCGGTGGCTCCCACAGGTTTGGGGAGAAGGAGGCCTACATGGGCTTCATGAATGAGTTCCTGGAGCAGAGCTGGAGCAGCATGACATCCTTCCTGCAGAGCGTGGCCAACCCCGACAGCAGCGCCCACCTGGACACATATGATGGCTACGTGGACCTGGCACTGGAGCTTGCCACCCTCCACCTGCTGCTCTGCGACATATTCTCCAGCCTGGACCAGGTACTGCAGCTCTCCCTCCCCCTCCTCTCCCTGCCCCTGCCCTTGAGGAGTGCTTGGGAGAGCAGCGCCTGCCCCCTGGTGGTCAGACACAGGAGCACACAGCATCTCACTGCCGGCAGCCACTGCTGCAGTACCAAAGCCAAGATGCGCTGGAACCCCTCAGGAGGCCCCCACCCAGTCAGTCCAGGGATGCACATGCTGGTCTGAGCTGGAAGCTGCCCTCCTGGTTCTGCCAGTCCAAACAGTGCCCTGGGAGATGCTTCTCAGGAAGGCTGCCAGCACCCAGGTGGGGGTTCGAAATTGCTGCCCACAGCTGTTTGTAAACTTCTTTTCCCTTGGTCCCCACAGCGGACACAAAAGCAGCTGGAGCCACTGCCCACCATCCTTGATGCCATCCAGAAGGGCACACCTGTGCCTGTCTCCATCCACCTTAATCCCAGCAGGTAAAGTACCTCCTGGGCTGGGTTGCAGAGCCCCTGACATGGGGGTGGGAACTGGGATTGCTAGGGCAGGAGTTGTCAGAAAGGCAAGGCTGGGGCAGAGGGGTGAGGGACTCTCTCCTGGATCCTGCAGAGACTTGCCAAAAGGTGTTGCAACACTCCTGGGAGGGCCCTCATGCGTTCCCCACCACCCATCCTGCATGACTGCTCTCCCACATCTGGCTGAGCAGGGCAGGGGGGCTGGGCCGGGTGCCTGGGGATGGGGAGTCAAGTGCTTCCCTGGCATTATGGCTCCAGTGCACCGTAGTTAAAGGCAGTCTAGATGTGAGGTCTGGGGGCCTGGCTGGCCTCTTGGTCCCACTTCCTTTGGGGTCAGGGTCTGGGAGATTGCTTGCTCTGCTTGGCTTTGGCTGTGATGGCTCTGGGTCCTTTGGGCCAGGGGTGGTTCCAGTCTGACTTGGGTCTAGGGGCTGGTTCTGCTCTTGGTTCTGGTCCTGTTGGGCTCCTACCCTGGCCCAATCCCCTCCTTTTCTCCCTGTGCTACAGACCAGCAGCTGAAAAGCCGGGGTTTGTGCCACCACGGGAGCTGAGCAAGCACAGCCCCCTGATCAAGAGCCCGTCACTGAGTAGCATCCAGAAGGGGAGGGGCCAGGAGGAAGAGGCAACAGTGCTCTTGCGGCCACCCCGTGACCGCCGCCACGTGCAGCGCACCCAGAGTGTGCCAGCCCAGTCCAAGGCAACACGGCGCCCACACAAGCAGAGCAGTCTGGAGCATGTAGCTGAGTCCGTGAAGGAGGAGAGCCGCAAGGGCAGCCCATGCCACGGCCCCCAGGACAACCGGAGCCACTCAGTAAGCATGTTGGGGGCACGTGGGCAGGGATCAGGGCTGCAGCCCCCTCCCCTCTGCCTGAGACTGCCTCCCTCTGCGTGTGGGGGGCTCCTGCACCCCCCTGGGGCCCTACATGCTTTGCCCCCCATGCTAACCCCTGCCCTGTGTTACAGGGCCGATCGAAGTTGCGCCAGTCGGCCTCCCTGCCCCGCAAGTCCACAGTGCCCTGGCAACGCTACTCTGGGGAGGCGGCCAAGGCGCAGACTGAGTTGTACACCATGCGGCCACTGGAGAAGGTAACAGGGCTTTCAGCCAAGGACCCTTTCCCCCTGCCTGCTGGGGCACCAGGGCCCCCTTGTTGCCTCCCCTTCTTCTCCCCTCCAGAGCACTCATCATGGACCTAGTGTGTGCAGGCGTGCCAGGTGTCACCTGGCTGGGCAGGAGACCCTTGCTTGGTCTTCACCCCCAGCTCGCCTCCTTCAGTGGTTCAGACATGGGATCCAGGAGCCCTGGGCACCCTCCCCGGCCACTAGACCCCATTCATGTCCAAGAGCTGGAGAAATAACATAGGAGTCCTGGCTCCCAGCCTCTGTTCCTTGAGCTGCCCAACATCATTCTTCTCCCAGGGCTGAGATGGAACCCAGCCGAGATGCCAAATCTCAACTATGGCTCTAGACTCTGGACTGCAGAGCCAAAGATCCAGGGAGGTACTCCTCCCTCTCTATTCAGCATTGGTAAGGCCTCAACTGGAGTAGTGTGCCCAGTTTTGGGCACTGCACTTCAAGAAGGACATGAATAAACTCGAGAAGGTACAAAGAAGGGACACCCGTTTGATTAAGGGCATGGAGTGTAGGCCCTATGAGGAGAGACTCTGGGAACTGGGCCTGTTCAGCCTGGGGAAGAGAAGGCTGAGTTGAGAGGTGATTTGATAACTGCCTACAAGTACCTCGTGGGAGCATCAAGAACTAGGAGAGCAATTATTCAGGAAGGCACCTCAAGGGAGCACAAGGACCAATAGGCATAAACTATTAGAGGGTATAAATTATACCCTCTAATAGTTTATGCTCTAACCCAATTTCAGGTTGGATATAAGGAAAAAAACTTCTCTGTAAGCGTCACCAGAATCTGGAACACACTCCCAGTGGAGGTGATGCAGTCACCCTCCTTGGAGGTGTTCAAGACAAGGGTGGATAGGCAACTTGCTGAGCTCATCCGAGCCCAATAATTCCTGCCCATGGCAGGGCACCAGACTTGATGATTGTACAGGTCCCTTCCAGTTCTATGATTCTATGAAAGTCTGAAATAGAACCCAGGCATCCTGGCTCCCAGCATGCCCCCCACCCAACTGCCCCACGCACATGCGCTGTAACCACTAGATGCCACTCCCCTGCCCTAAAGCTTGCATGACTTTCGATGGGAGCTGTGGGGGGGTGACCCCATTGGGTTGACATGTCCCTGCCCCCCCAGCATGGGAAGCAGATTGAGGAGCTGCAGAAGGAGCTCGCAGAGGCCCGGGAGACACTGGGGCGGTTCGAGAGCCAGATGGCCGTGCTGGCCGCCCAGAATGAGGTGCTGAGGGAGGAGCAGGCCGAACTGAGGATGCAGGAGGAGCAGCTCCGCAACCAGCTGGAAGAGGCAGCCGCCCACCTGGCCAGTCTCAGCGCCAGGTAGGGGCCCGTGGGGCAGCACTGGCCCATCAGAGGAGGTGCAGTGGGGCTGTGTAGGGTATAAGGGGCTGTGGGAGCCTCCATGACTGGAGGGCTATGCTGAGTAGCTGGTTGGCATGGGGATGGCAGAGACCCTAGCTCCTGCCCAGCCCAGTACCCTGGGCTCTTCAGGGGAGGGTGGTGGAGGGGTGGAGTTGAGCTTGCCCTGGTGCCCATCCTGAAACCACTTCCCACAATTGCAGCCAGTGGCTATCTCCATTTGGGGCAGGAACTGCCCTTATGCCCTTTGATACCATTTGTCTGTGCTGTGGGCATTCCAATGGCCTATGGACCCTCCTGACCCCCTCTCCAGTCTCCCTGAGTATCCTGTGGCTGGGAACTCTGCACCCAGAACCTCACAGCTGTGTTCATCTGGGTTTCTGTTGCATCAGCTCTGTGGGGATGAGGCATCTGCTCCATGGCTGAAGGTAGAGGGGGAGGGACAATGCCTGGGGTCTGTAATGGCTCTGCAGCTGGCACCCCTGAGGCTGGGTGCCCTTGCTAGCTCATCACCTCTCTTCACCCCCAGAATGGGGTCAGGTAGCTACAGGACACACACCACACACAAACACACACTCTCATGGGCAACTGTTCCCTGGCATCCTGCTCTCCGTTCCCTGGTAGAGTTGGCTGAGGCAGAGGGCAGGGGCCAAGCCCCAGGACTAGATGCAGGCAGCCCCCAGGAGCAGGAAATAGCTCCCACATGATGTGGTCTCTCCCACAGGGTGACATCAGCAGAAGGCTCCCGCAAGAAGGACCTGGAGAAGCTGAAGGCGAGTGAGGAGAAGACAAAGGGCCTGGTAAGGGTCAGGGAGACCACGCAAGGCTGCCTTCTCATGGATGAAGGGGAGGAGGTGCTGGGAGCTGCCCTGCTCAGGGTATTGTGGGATGCATGGTTCTGGCTCAGGTGTGGGCAGCCTGGGAGCAGGGAACCCAAGCACCCAGCATATGTCAGCACTGCCTGCCTCAGGGGTGGAGCCCCATGCTGCCCTTGGGGCTCTGCCCAGAGCAGGGATGGAGTGCGGTGGGTTCTGCCCTCCTTCCCCTCTTACAGCAAGAAGGATAAGTCTGTTCTCTTTACACAGAGGATCCTGCTCTGGGGAGTGGACCCTGGCATGGGGGAGGTGTGGGGGGGGAAGGGCTTCAAGCCTAGGGGCAGAACCCAGGAGTCCTGGCTCCCAGTCCTCTGGTCTAAGCACTAGACCTCACTTCTTTCCCAAAACTGGGGAATGAGCCTGGGTGTCCTAGCATCACAACTCCTACTCTAACCATTAGACAACACTACCCTACCAGATCCAGGAGAGAACCCAGGAGTCCTGACAGGGGGACAGGAGAGGGCACAAAAGTAGGGCAGAGCCCTGGCAGCTGGAGGAGTCAATTCCTCCACGCTATGTGGTGCCTGCTGGGGGCCTTGCCTGGGACAGGGCAAGGTGGGCAGTGGGCACAGGGTGGGGCTGACGCATCCACTCCCTCCGCAGGAGAGGCGCCTGTCAGCAATGGAACGAAAGCAAGCTGAGCTGTGCAGTGCCCTCCTGGGGCATGCACTCAAGCAGCCCCATGTCCTGCTTCAGCCGGGGCCCTGTGGTGAGACCCAGAATGGTGATGAGGCTCATGTGACCAGCGTCTAGAGGCCTGGGCCCAAAGCCACCCATGGGCTAGGCCTACCAGCACTACGACCTGCCCTAAGGCCCTACATGGCCTCCACCCCTGGCCTGATGCCAGCTTCAGCCTAGATCTGCCTGGCTGCTCTGGGGATAGGAACACCGTGAGCTGCGAGCTGCTGGCTGATCCCCTGTGCTTGCTCCTGGCTCCCCCAGGCTGGACCCATTTATCTGAGCCACAAAGGTCATGGCCCCCAACCTCTGCCTGCTGGTTCCCCCTTCTCATCGTTCCTACCCCCCAATGCCCTGATCCTATGATGCCAGTGCCACCAGCAGCGTGACATGGCACAGCTGTGCCCCTCCCCCCCAAGCCTGCAGCAGCCCCTCAGGCCACTGGACCCGGCCTCATCACCCAGTACTGAGCAGCTGAACTGCCCAGCCTGGCCTGGCTTGGTCTGGGCCTGTGCATGTGTTCCTGGGAGACTCTGGGGTTCTGGAATCGCATCCCCTGTTCCAGGTGGGGCTGCCTCAGCGCACAGCCCCAGTGGCACCACGTCCAAGCCTGGAGGGTACCCTGTGACCCGGCAGTAAATGTTGCTGGTGGCTTTGTACTGAATGTGTAAGTCGGTTCCTGGCACACCCATCATGAGCCTGGGGTTGGGGTGAGGCACAGCCTGTGGGCAGAGAAGGAAGGAGGGTGGGCATCAAGTCTTGGAGCACCTGCCAACCACTCCTGTGAGGCCCACAGAGACCCCCATGTCCCCACACTTGGTGGGAAACTCCAGGACCCAGCAGCAGAGTGGGGAATGGGACCCATGCCTTCAAACCCTAGAGCAAGGCCCTCAACAGCCATCAGCATCCTGGCCTGCCCTGGCACCCAGCTGAGCTGCGCAGACTCTCTGAGGGCTCAACATGAGGGCTGCAAGGGAGATAGGTCCTGTGGGAGCCACAAGCTTGGAGTGGGAGGTTGGGCTGGTACAGGGTGCAGGAGCCTTGTAGTGATGGAGTGGTAGGGGATGGAGTCCAGTGAGTCCCTGTATGGCTGAGCCTGCCACCAGCTCCTGTTCATTTTAGTGAGCAGTACAGCAAAGCCTGACCTCAGGGCACAGCCCAGCCCAGCCCAGGCCCACCCCAGAGTGGGCTGCCCAGGAGAGCAGCCCCACTGCCAGCTGCAACCCAAGACAGCTGGAATTGGGGGCGGGGAGCACCTGGAGCAGCCGCAGCAGCAGGACAGCATTCCTCAGGTCAGGTGTGCCTTCAGACCCGCAGCCCATCTGAGGACTGTCACTCCGGTGTGGTGCCCTCCCCCAATTTTAGTCCAGTCCCCGGCTCCTGCTTCCCATGCCCCAGTCATTTGAAATAAAACTGCTCGGTAACCTGCCAACTACAGTGGGAGCCACAGTCCTAGGACCCTGCCCCTGGAATACTGAGGGCGGGAATGGGACTGCAATGCCAGAGTCCCCTGCTGACCTCCACCCAAGGGGCAGTTCCAGTGCCGCAGCTCTGGCCCAGTGACCCAGCGAGGAGTATCTCAGAATGCCTTGCAAGATAAGGTACCCCCATCAGGACCCAGAGACAAGCATGCAGGCACTCAGCTTCGGTGGCTGTGGTTCAGGCAGTACATCTCCCTCCTGTTCCCAGCCCAGCATGAATGCACAAGCCCACAAACGGGCTCCCACCCACACAGCCAGCCTGGTGAGAAGCCAAGCATGTCCCAGGTCCCCTGGGTTTCACACCAGCCAGTGTTGTGGAGTAACTTACCCAGGGTTTTACTCTGTGGGAAGGAGCAGACACACCAGCCACCCCCAGCCGGCTGTTTGCCGTGGGAGTCTTGACAGCACTCGGCCACTAGATGGAGCAGCCCGCTGCTCCAGGGTGAAACGCCCTGGGAGGGAGCCGCTGGACCCCCCGGATCAACCTGCTCCCTGCCAGGCGCTATCTGGAGGCCGAGCAGACCACAGATGCACCATTATAGATAGGGTGGTGGGTCCAGCCAAGGGACCCACTCTGAGCACCCAGCGCTGACTCAGGATGCTACGCAGGGTGGGACTGCCCATGGTGCTCAGACAGGGTCAGCAGAGTCAGCCGTGGGACAAAGGACAAAGAAAGGTGGGACAAAGGGGAAGGAGGCCTCAGCTCCCAGGGCAGAGCATCTTGGAAGGTGGAGGGGCCATGGCAGTGCCTCTCCTCTGTTCCAGGTTGCTGAGCTCCAGCACTGGCATTAAGGTTGTTAGGGTAAGGCAGGGACCAGCCGTGCACCCTGGCTACAACCACCTGCCAGTGGGTCTCAAACTTGTTAGGCTCCAGGCTACCCCTTGTTAGGCTCCAGACCCCCACAGAAAAGGTTAGCTCTTAGCTTTCACTTTTTTATTGGCTACAGAGAAACACTCAAGCAACTCCTCCATGGCAGGGATCCCACAGGTCAGAAGGCTGGTGACACTGTGGATTCCTGTTTGCAAGCTCTGGCTTGATCTCTTGGATCACCAGTAGGTGTTTGCACACTCACTGTGCTAAATTGCTTGACACCCTGCAGCACCCTTAAAAGAATCCTGCTTTGGGGAGCAGGGAAAGCAGCTGAACCCTGGCTCTGGGAGAGGCAGAAACTATAGGGGGGAGATAAGTCTTCAGGCCAAGGAATAGAACCCAGGAGTCCTGGCTCCCAGCCTAACCAGGAGACCTGCTGTAGCACCAGGGTGAGAATTCGGGTTGGAATAAGCTTTCAAAGCCATCAGCATTGCAGGAGCTGCCACATGTTACCTCATGTCCCTGCTGCCCTGAGCCACAGGAATGCAGGATGGCTCAGCAGCTGCAGAGAGGCACCTTGGGCAGCTGCAGGTTCTGAAGAGTCCAGAAGTGCAAATGGCAAGACTGGTGCCCACCATGTCCTGATCTCCAGGCTGTGCCTCAACCAAAGCATGGGCTCTGGGGACATGCTAGGCCAGGTCCCTTATGCACAGCATTGCCCCTGCAATGGCAAGTGCACTTCCTGCCTTGCCTAAGGTGCAAGGCAGAAGGCATGATTGTGGGATCACACATCAGATCCCATCATGCCTTATTGCCAGTTCAGGGGGAGCCGGATCCTGAACTCCCCCTGTACTAGCAAGAAGCAAGCTCCCACAGCTGGGACCCCCTCCCCAAAGCCAACCCAGGCCCCCAGCCACTGGGATACCCCAGGGGTCCCTATGACAGGGAGACTGCAGCTGCCGCAGTGTCCTAGACACAGGGGTGCTTCATGTCCCTCCACGGCTGTGAGACCACAACTGATACAGTGTTCCGGGGGGGATGGCATGAAGCTCCCCTGCACCTCAGACACTGCGTCAACTGTAGTCCCCCAGCTGTGGGGGCACGTGCTTCTGTAGCTGGAAGCCAGCATCAGCTGAGATCTCCCATGCTCTGGGGTACACATAGGCTCTTCCCAGCTGGGAGCTCCAATCAGATGATGTGGCTCCCAGCCCACATATCCATTTAATGGCATGACAGAAAGCAGATACAAAGTTAGTACACCTAGTTTGTGGAGTAACTCTAACTTACTCCTCTTTCTATCACATCATCCATTGCATGAATGTGCAGCTGGGTGACCATGTCCATGTAATGTATAGATGAGGCCTCAGTGACAGAGCAGGTGCCCAGGGGAGCAGGGCAGAGGGGGACATCTACGCTGTGGCTGCAAGGGGGCCTCAGCCTTTAGGGAAGACAGCAACAGCAACAGCAGGCTGCCTGGTGCCTGAGCAGCGCACAGAACCCAGGCATCCTCAAGGACCATCCCCACCCCCAAATCACTCCCCTTCTGGACCCAGAGAACCCAGAAGTCCTGGGGGGGGCTACCTGTTTGCTAATCATCAGCATTCACTTGACCCATTCCCCTGACATCCAAACACTCATAGCACATTTATGCTCCCAGTGAATTTCACAGAGGGGAGCAGGGCACAGAAACCCCAGAGGTTCAGGGCTGGGTCAGAGAAGGACTTGGGCATCACAGCCTTAGAGCCTCACAGTCAGAGGAACACAAGGCGGTGCATTAGCTACTCCAGATCAGGACTCCGAGCAGCTGGACCCAAGCTCTGCCAGGGTCCCTAGCTCCAGGTAGGTACCTCGCATTGAGCCCTCCCACAGACCTGGACACCAAAGCCAGCCATGCAGGGGGAAGCCCCCTCCCATGGGATGGCTGCTGGGGCACCCAGTTGAGCCTACCATAGCCACTCCACTCACCTCTTAAGGAGCCCAGAGAACCCCAGTCTTTCTGGCTCCAGGGACTGTGTGGAGATCTGAGAGGATGTGGAACAAAGCCTGGAGTTACACCCAGCCCTCTCCTGTCCTGACCCCTCCCCTGCACCACAAGCCCAGTCAGCTGCTGTATAACCCCCAGGGAAGAGGCATGGGGCAGAAAGTTCCCCACTGGTGACTGTCCAGAGCAGGTTCTCCTGGGGCTGGAGGGAGCTCTGTGCTGGGGTCCCCCAGCTCAGCTCTGGGGTAGAAGCATCAAGGAGCCAGGGGGATGCGGGGGGGGGGTGCAGTACCCTGCAGGCAGCTCCCTGGTCCCCCAGCTCAGTGCTGGGCCACTCAAGGACCCCCATGAGGGACCCCAGACTCAGCCACAGCTGAGCCCTCTGAGATGCAGGGGGATGGGGCCCTGATGGTGCAAGAGGGTGCACCTGGTGGGGCATGAACAGGGACCTGGGGGAAACACGGTAGCTCCATTCTGTTACAATCAGGATATCTCTGGTGGCTTCTGTTTTAGCTGGAGAAGTACAAGAAAAGCCAAAGCAAGTTCCTTCGAACAATATGCCTGTTTATTGGGATATGATTGCTCAGGCAATACTCACTACTGGATGGCAAGGTCTCAGGCCCCTCAGAATCCATCTTCTTGGTTGAGGCATGTTCCGGATTCATACCCCTCTGCCTGTGTGTGGAGGAGCTTGAGACAGTTCAGGTTCAAATAGCTGTATTCCCACCCCTTCCTCTGAGACAACAATCTCTTGGCCAATGGAGTAGGGAAACTGAGTCATAATCTATGACCACTTTTATTTCTTAGGGTCACCTTCTTAGCACTGGGTGTTATCACTGGCCTAGTGGTAGTGTAGGGGAAATGTAGCCATGATGGTCCAGAAATGATACATCAGACACAGATTTCTTAGGGTGATCTCTTATATTGGATCAACTATGCACTTGGCATAAAGTCAGACAAGCTTTCGAATGCAGGATGTTCTTCCTCAGGTCTCTCAATGCTAGACTTTCTTCCTCAGGTGAGACCCAAGAAGGTTTATCTAACTTTATCATTGGCCTGTGCATCTCAGCTCCCTTGAAATGGTCTTTCACTGTCCACTTCTCTCACACCCCAATCCTTGTAATTCAGACTGAACCACAGCAGGGGCTGTGTGGGGAGCCTGCTGCATCTCTGGGGTACCAGACCCTGCCTCATCTTCTTGGGGTGGCTTGTCCTCTGGGAGCCCCAGATGCAGATCCCCAACGCTCACTGCTCACCAACACTTCCCAGGGGCAGTCTGGGCTGAGATGGCCTCCCATCTCTATATCCTTTGTAGCATGTCCAAGATGGTCCCAGCTCTCCCCAGTGGGACTGAAGCCTGGCTGCTCCCAGTAGAGATGGGAGCAGGTAAATACAGAGGTCAGGGAGATGGGAAATGGGATGGAAGGGGCAAAGGGGAAGGCAGTGGTTGGAGGCACCGGGAGCTGAGGCAGTGGTACGAAGGGTTGGGGGGAATAGTGCATGGATGGAGGGGTGCAGGGAGAGGGTCATGGCTGTAAGGCATTGAGTGGTGGGGGCTGGCAGTCGTGTGCCCATTTGGGGGCACACAGGTGGCATCATGAAGAGCTTGTCAGGCTAGCAGCTTCCTCTACGAGCAGAGAAAGCAGGGCAGACCTGAACAGTGCCATCGTCTAGGGAACCAATTATCTCAAGGCATTTAGATCAATCCTGGGCTTTAAGGGCCTGGTGCATGTGTGTCAGACTTCTAGGGCAGGACACCAGCACAACCAGCATCTGGGAACTTTGCCTCTGGGTTCGGAGGGCATGGGGGAGACAGTACCTGACTTTCTGCTGCTCGGGGTGGCAGGGCTGCGAAGCAGGGCAATACTCAGAAGGGGGCGCTCTCCTCTCAGGAATGAGGGCTCAGCCCCAGATCCCAGCCAGGAGGGCTGGCTGCAGGGAGCAGGGTGGTTCATTGGGCTCTCTGTGGTTATGGGGCTAGCACTGACCTCAATGTCCCACTGTGGTAGGAGGGGGAGGCCTAGGGTGGGCAGGGAACTAGGTCGCCAGTCCCCTCCAAGCCAGCTGGGCTCCTCACTGAATTTGCTGCCAAGGGAGCAGTAGGCAGTGCTCATGGTTCAGCAAGGAGCTCTGGGGTCACTGCTGGGCCAGGCCCTGTCTCAGGTGCCATCAGCAGGCTGGCTAATGCAGAGAGGCGCCACTCTGCTCTGGGGATGTCCCACTGTGGCTACTAAAGTTCCCAGACTTCCTTCAAAAGCTTCAGGAGGGAACCCTACTGCCTTGCCCCTTTCCAGCTCCAGTGAATTGCCTTTGGGGAGCCCGAAGCACTTTCCAAACTAAGCTGCATAGGGGCATTGGGCGGCCTCCAGCAGCAGCTTTGTACACCCCAGGGCTGGTGGCAGATGAGGTGATAGCTGTGCCTGGCAGCCAGGGTGTGAGCAGTAGCAAAGGCTCCCCAGTAGTTTCCATTTTAAGTCCCTGTCTTCAGCCTCAAGTTGCTTTCCCCTGGAGCTCTGTGGGTGACTAGTTTGGGCCCTTCTTGATTTGCACCTGCTCAACAGCATCACCCCATTCCTCCCCTCCCCCCACATGAGCATTTCGTTGGCGTTGTCCACATGCAAGACACGTCAGCAGAGGAACCTGGGAACTGCATGTTCCACTGCCTTCATGGTCTCCCTGGACTGACTAGCTACGGATGCTAAATTCCCAAAACCTTGGACCTTGAGATTCCCTGTACAAGGCCCTCCGGGCAGGCTGGTAAAAGACAACAGGTTGTATTCCTTGCATCTGGCCTGTGTTTAGTTTCACCCCTGAGCCACTGGATCAATCTCTCTGGCTGGCCTTACACCAATAAATCCTAGCCAGCCCACAGGGCAGGGCAGGAAGGAGAGGCATAGCTTACCCTGGTCACGCGATCAGGGTAAGATAAGCACAGCGCTGCTGCTTACTGGACACGTCCCAGCGAGGGTGGGGGACACCTGCATCACGTGGTGGCCAAGGTAGGCTTGTGGTGGCACTGGGGGTGGCTGAGGTCTGGCATGACCAGCAGGGTGACGGAGTGGCTTCCCTTCAAGGGGCAACCAGACAGACCGGGACTGTTGAGCTTAGGGCAAGATGCTTGAGGGCGGGAGCAAGTGGCACCCACAGGCATAGCGCTGGGGAGGCTGGACCTGGCCAGCCCTAGGCTTGGCCCATTGGCTTCCTGGGGTGTGGGAGGGGCAGGGGCCACAGGACCCCTGGCTCCAGCCCCACGGCTCTCAAACGCAAGCCCTGGGAGACGTGAGCTCTGCCTTTTTCCTGGTGTTTGGATCACAGGAAAAACAGTGGCATTTTCATTGCCAAGGGCTAATGCAGGCCGGGCGCTGTGGGCACTACGGTTTCCCATTAGTTGTCTCCGGCCTTGTACGTTTCCCCTGTTCAGAAACTCCTTGCGAGAACCTCCAAGTCCCCGGTTGAGAATCACTTGCCCACCCCACTCCCTCCTTTAAGATGGCGGCGACGCGGGGGCTGTCGCGCTGCTCTTGCGTCATCTTGGTACAGAGATACCATGCCTCTCTCAAAATGGCGGCGGGGTTGTTGCGTCATGTGAAGACGCCGTGGGGAGGGAAGCGGATTGTCTCCCGTGCCTCTCCTAAAATGGCGGTTGGGATTTTGATGTCATCTCAAGGCGCCGGGGATTGGGAAAATGCCTCCTGTGCCTCTCCCAAGATGGCGGCGCCGGGGAGCAGGAGGCCGGGCCGCGGCCCTGGCA
>NW_005842711.1:98595-130801 GCF_000455745.1 Alligator sinensis
GGCAGTGCCTGGCAGCTGGAGGATGCGGTGGGGCGTGGACCCAGGCGCCTGGGGAAGAAGCGGTTGAAGGGGGCTGGGAGCCCCACATCCACGTGGGGAGCGGAGGATGTTGTGGGGCAGGGATCCAGGTGCCCGTGTGTCAGCTGCGCAGGGAGCTGGGCTGGCAGGATGCGGTGCCTGGGTGGGGAGCAGCAGGTGCTGGGGGCTGGAGCTGGGCAGGACGATGGGGGCTGGTGCCTGGGGAGCCTCAGCACCTGGGGGGCAGGTGCTGTGCCTGGCAACAGGGAGGCAGCACAGCTGGCCTTGTGGCCGCCAGGGCCTAACCTCCACCTGTTGCGAAGGGCTGGCAGCCTGGGAGTGTGACGGGCAGGCAGAGCCAAGTCTGAGCAGTGTCCGGTGCTGCTACAACATGCTCCTGAGACGTTGCTGTGAGGCACAGAGTAGGAATGCCTCGCGTACAGCAGGGCTGGCCCACAGGGCATGATGCCTCGCGTCTGCCACCCCAGCACTTTCCTCTCCTGCACTCGCCTGGCTCTGTCTGGTGGAGGTGAGCCAGCAGACGTGGTTCAAGTGGTGCCATGCCTCAGCACTGGGGCCCTGTGAGGGCTAGTGCTTGTGCCCTCACTCTGACAGCTGGTGCTGGTAGTCACAGTGTGGCCGTGCACAGAGGGAACCCCCCATGGGCTGACTGTCTGGAGCCGGGGGTGGATCGGCAGTGCATTCTATGCCCTGGCCACCCATATGGTGTCTGGGCATCTCTTGGATTGGCACAGAGTGCTACAGCTTCCCTGTCCTTGGCTGTTAGGAGCCTGGGGGTCTGTGCCTGCTGGTTCCCTCCAGAGAGGAGGAGTGACCAGAGAGGCTTCTAGGTGGAGTGCATGCGAGGTGGTGGTGCTTGAAGCAGGAGTGAGGTAGTGGGTTGTGCTGGTGACATGCCTGAAGTGACGGTTGTCGATGGCCTGGGAAGGGAAGCGAAGAGATCTGATGGAATGGGAGGGCTGGCGCGGCAGGCACATTGACAGTACTTCAAGGAGGAGTTATCAGTAAGTGTACTTGGAGCTGTCTGGGGCAGGAAGCCGCTGGCTTCTGAGGCCTGCTCCCCTCCTGCAGATCCCACGCTGTTCATGGGGAAATTCATCTCTCATTTAGGCAGGCTCTCGACTGCTGATCCTTTGCACGTCTTGGATTCCAACACTGGGAACCTAGCCCTGGCTGCCCAGGGGCACGCTGGGTTGGCAGGAACAGACAGGCTGGCAGCTGAGAGGAGGATTGCAGGCACTGGCTTGGGAGGCTGTGCTGGGCTTCATACCAGGCAAGGCCCCTCTTCCTGGGTAGTTTGCTGCTTGGGGAAAGAGGCTTTGATCCGCCACAGGGGTTGTCCATGTATCCCATGCTGTCCTGGCACTGGCACCCGGCAGCAAAGGAGTGAAGGATGTTGGCAGTCAAATAGTCCTTGGGTTCTGGGTACATCCTGATGTAGCAGCTGCAGGGGCTTGTTTCTGTGCCATCGCTCTGGCTTCTCCATGGAAATGGGCCTCACTTACACATGAGTGATGTTTTTAACCTGACTTCTGCTACCCAAGGGCCAGGGTTTTTTTTTAGTGATGAGGGCAAGTGGAGAGCAGCTGGAAAAACCCAATGACCTGCAATGATGCAGAGCTATATGTTGTTATACCCCATCATGATCCCACCAGCCTGCTCTGAAGAACAGGCCCGCTGGTGTGCCTGGGAGCAGGAGGGCCTCTGGGATGGCTGCCTGGGTAATGTAGATGGAGGCCAGCATGTCACATGAAATGCTGGGTGATCCTAACCCTGGAGGTGGCTCTGGAGCCTTGTATTGCTGCTGTATTGCTGCTGATTCTGCTGCAGGCCAAAAGCTTGGGAAGGGGAATCTCCCCTGTCAAATCCTTCAGTAAGTTCTTCATCATGGAAAACCCTGGAGCCAAATTCCCTGAAGATGCTAACACCAGCACAGCTCAGATAAGCGCAGCCCCTTGCAGCCAAGCACTCAGTGCTGAATTCCCCAGCCAGCCTAGCCTTGGAGCCACCACCAGAGAAGCAGCAGAGAAGGAAGGCCTCCCTTGTGGGCACATGCCTCTCCCCTTCCAGCTCTGGGAGAAGAAAGCCCCCTTCCTCTGCTAAATGCTCTTATTAGTGAGGCTTTAGGGGACATTTCCTGCCATTCAGGTCCTTGGGAGGCATCTAGCTGATCATCAGTGGTTCCTCAGAGGATGAGAATCTTCGGGGAGCCCCTCTTAGCCTCACCCCAGCCCCATATGACTTTCCCATGAAGGGGGGGATTGCTCTGGGGACTTTCACACTCCATGTGAATTCCCATTTGATGCGATGTCAGAATCACTGTCTTTGTTTGCACCCATAGAATAGCTTTGCCTGTAGCAACCATTGAGGTTGCATGGTTTAAAGTAGGTTTAAATCCACTTCTAAGTGGATGGGGGCTGCATGTTGCATGGGACATGCCAGCATGAACCACAGGGCCCACCCCCTGTCTGTGTGCCCCACACATCTCTGCCCCCCCCAACTGCACTGTGTGTGCAAGTGTTTTCCTCTGCTCCTCCCCACCTCCACCCCCAATGCTGGCTGCATTGCGCCAACTTGGACTGTGGGCTCCCTTGGCACTGGGCTGGGCTGTGCTACCCCCTGGGGCAAGGGCAGGGCAGGACGTAGAAGTCAGAAGTTGGAGCGGGAGCCCAGAGACCCAACTGCTGGTGCAGCTGGAGCAATGGAGGGACCTGGAGGCTGCAAATCATCCCATAGGCCACCAGTTGGACAGCCCTAGTTTAAGTGATCCAGGTGACATCCCTTGCTGGGTCAGCCAGCGTGCACCATAACTCTCCAACCATCCCCCTTGTCACACAGGTGCCATCTGTCTGAGTAACATGGGTACACAATAACAATTTTCTTGGCCAATACCGATAGCTGATTATTAACCATATCAGCTGATGCCGATCCAGTAACCGATTTACTTTAAAATGCAAGGCGTTTTAAAGTACTGACACACTATTTTTTTTTATTTTATTTTTTTTTATTTTTTATTTTTTTGAGGGGGGGAGCATGCTCCAGCAGTCTCCTGCATCACATGTATCAGTGTCCTGGCACTTAAAAATGTCGGCAGGGGCACTTGAACTAAAGCTTGTCAAACAAACTTTAGTTCAAGCACTGCCACCACTATTTTCAAGCACAGGAATGCTTTTAATCGGAGCAGAGCTGAGTGGGATGAGGGCAGATGCAGGCTGCCTGCTGTGGGCCCAAAGCTCTCCACTATGCTGTCTTTGCACTGGGGCCCTGTGCCAGCTGCGCACCCCCTGCCTGCCCAGCAGTGGGAGGCACAACTCAACCCTATCCTCCCACTGCTGCTGGGTAGGCAGGGAGCACGTGGCTCCTGTGGGGCTTCTGAGGGAAAGGCAGCAGAGGAGAGAGCCCACAGCCCACAGTGAGCTGCCTGCATTCACCCCATGCACAAATCTTGGAAAGCACCTGTGTCCCTCGGGGGGGTGCAAGCAGTGGCGGGGGGGTTGTCCGTCTTCCCCCACCCATACACCTCCTATGGACGAGCTGCCCGTGGCTCCATCCTGCCCTGGCCTCAGGTCCCATTCACTGCCCTGGCTGGGCAGCATTCCCAGCCCCTGTTTCTGCCCTACCTCCCTTCTTCACCATGGGGCCTCAATCAGCACCCCCCAATCCTTTTCTCTCCATACAGTTACCTGCAGGGAGCTGCTCTCCACATTGCCAGGCTATATTCCTGACCGCGTAAATACGTGCGGCCACACACATGCACACGGTGCCCCCTGTGTCTTGTTCCCAGCAGCCCCAAGCAGGACCCCTTGCAGAATCGAGTGCTGTCTGTCTGCAAGGGGAAACCAGCCGTTTTCCGAGGGAACCCTGGCCCTGCATGGGAGAGGGAGTCCAGGTGTCCAGGGCCCTGGCCAGAAGGCATAATTATTGGTAAACATTACCGGCTACAATGGCCAAAAAAAGCCAATAGCCAAATGTCATTTCCCCTTTTACTGGTGCCGATTCAACAGGCAACCGATATATTGGTGCACCTCTATTGAGTAGCAGTCTTAATCGAGCAACATGAGCTTGTCTGTGACATGGGGCAGGTCTTCAGGATCTTGTGGAAGTGCCAGGGCTGATGGAGTAAATGTTTTATCCCATTTCACAAGCTGAGGCCTCAGGCATCTCCCTTGTGCCCCTGTTGCCTCTTCCTTGCCACCTGAGCTGCTCTTTCTCCAAGCACTTGCCACCCCACAGCCTATCCCCCACACATCCCCCTGACTGGTGGCTCTGGTTCCGTCTGTGCCTCTTGGAGGTGACTGGCCAGGCCAGTCCTGCTGCAGGATCTGGCCTGTGAGCCACTCCTGTTTTTTCCCTCCTTGTCCTTTCCTTGGGGTGCTTCTACCTGTGGATGCTCTTGCAGAGAACCTGGAGCCTGAAGGAGGTACTAGATATGGGGAAGCCTGGAGCCACCCAGCACAGGTGGCTTGGGAGAGTAGCAGTGTTCCTGGCTCTTGGGAGAAAGTCGGTTACTAGTAGTCAACCATTTTAGCATTTCAGTTGTCCCCATTCTGTGGGGTAAATTGGGTAGGGGGAGGGTTGCTGCTGCTACCTGTCATGGAAGGGGTGTGCGCCAACCTGGGGTAGTAGGGCAGGTGTGTGTCTGTGCCTGGGGGTGGGGCAGTAGCAGCGAGACTCTGAGAAGGGAGAAGAGAAAGACTTCTTAAATATCAATTCTTAAGATTTCAAATTCTTAAGATTTGATATTAAGAATTCTTTTCAATTCTTAAAATTCTTTGCATTTAATGGACGTGGCTGGAGTTGTATGGCAAGTCCCAAGATAGGGCCTCTGCAGGTCTCGGAGAGTGAGCGAGCTTGGTGGGGCCGGGTGATGGGTTCCCGGTCTCTCCTACCTCAGAGGAATACAGATCGGCCGTCGCACTTCAAGGAGCCATGCTGAGATCGCATTGCTGCGGGCAGATGGGGGTGGGCCCATCTAATGTTCTTTCCTGCCCTACAGCCTGCTGGGCTGAAAACAACTGAGCAGGTGTTGGAGGAGGAAAAAATAGGGACACTCCTTGTCAACTTGTTTCTATGGAGAGCTTCTGGCAAGGCAGAGCAGGAAAGAAGGCATGCAGCACCTTTGCTAGCAAAACCAGAATGGCCCTCCCTGACTTGAGGGCCACTGGAGCCTTTGCCAGGACCAGCAATGGGGAGCTCACAGTCCTGCTCTTCCCTGGGCTGGCTGAATGCCTCTCTCCAATGGTCCACACTGAGCCTGGACATTGGCAGGAGCAGGACACAAAGGGCTTCCATGGGACTTCTAGGCCCCAAACCTCCAGGCAACCCCATTGATTTTTGTCTAGCCAATGGACTAATGTGGCTTAGGGCTGGCCTGCATCACTGGGTCTTTGCACAGATGTGCAAAGTAAATGGGTTTGTTCTGCCATAGCTACCCCAGCCCAGCCCCACTCGTGGGAGATCATGAATAAGGACAAGCCTGGGGCTTTCCGCTCAGCTCCCAGGATGTGTTTGTCTGACCCAGTTGTGCCTAATTCTGAGGCCTCTTGCTTTGGGGTCCCCAGAGCAGGTGAAATGCAAGGTGTCGGTGAGTGGCAAATGGGCCTGGATGAAGGCATCCACTAAGTCTGTCCTGTAGTTTCTGAGGTGGTTATGTGCTATGTGGATTGGGCAGCTGAGCAAGTGATTTCTGACTGCCAAGTTCCTGTTGCTGAGTTGGGCATTTTCAGCTTGCCAGCTCTCCTGTGTAGTGGTCACACAGCCCTGGCTCACACTGCATGGTGCTGTGCCCCCCAGACAGGGAAGGGGCTCCCTGTAAAGATGCTGACTGCTGGCAAGAGTGGCCACCGAGTGTGCTGCAAGAGCTGCTAGGGCAAAATCCTGCTGCTCTGAAGGATGTCCCTAGGGCCACTGCTGCCTCCTGCAGGCGCCTTACGTTCTAGGAGCACAAGGGAGGTCTAGGGTGTGTTACACAAGGGTATGGGGGTAGTACCGCTCAGTGTTCAGCATGCCTGGGTGTGCTTTGTTTCTGCACAGTCCCTGGGGAAGGGAAACAAGTCTCCCACATGCCTCCTTGTGAACCAGCCCAGGGTCTGGTTAAGTTGGGCAGTCCCTTTTTGTGTAACAGCACCAATTTGCTCCTTGTCAGGGGTCTTGGGGCCTCCTGAGAAATGCAGCAGCAAACGCAAGCATTGCGGAAACAGAAATAGCTGTGCCCAGGGCCCAGATGCTGCCTGGAAATGTGGTGTGTCCCTGGTGGCGGGTCCAGGGCAGGGCAGGCTTTGTTGGCAGGCTCCCAGGTTGTCCAGAGGCGTGGTGGGGGGGCATTGTCAGTGTCATTTGGAAGAGAGATGAGGTCTGGTTGCACTTGCCAACTTGAAGCAATTGCAGTGGATTAGAAGACCCTGCTCCTGGTCTCCGCTCATAGTTTGTGTGGTGTCCATCTGTGACCCCAAGGGCTGGCTGCACCGCCTGCCAGGGGCAACCTCCAGCCCTGTCCCTTGAAGCTAATATGGAGCCAGATCTGCCACCTCCTCACAGCTGGGGCTTGGCAGAGCCTGCGGGCCTTCCCTGCCAGCTGGCTGGAAGTGAGCAGGTGGCCTGTGGGGTGTGCTAGGCACGGCACCGTCATGGGACTGCATCACATGCTGGCTTCCTGAGGGGAGAACCCACCCCACACCGGGAGGAGCTGGCAGGGGAAGGTGGGTGAGCCTGGAGCTGTCACTGCACCTTGGGGCCAGGGCCCTACCATGGGGTTCCTGCCTCTGTTCCTCCTTCCTTCCCCCACGGTCAGCCAGGCTGCTGCATCATCAGGCATTCCCATGCCCTACTGCTGTCAGTGCTTCTCCATCCTCTCACATGCTTTTAGGGCCTGCAAGGCTTTGCTTGTTTTATAGGTTACAGGGCCATTGCCCAAGACTTAAATCCAGCTGGGGGCCAGTGGTGCGCACTTGCTCTGCTAGGGATGCACCTGCTTCCACTGGGCCCGGGGCTGTCTGAGTGTCTTTGAATGGAGCTGAGGGAGGGGATGACATTCGGATGTTACTGAGGACAATACCCATCTCCAGCTGGTACCTGCAGGCTGGGACAGAATGCCCCTGTGAACAGGAGGTGTAGGCTGGGTTTTGTTCAGTAAGCCCAGGGTGCGGGTAGATTCTTCATCACTAAAGCCTGTACAACAGCAGCAGCAGTCCTGCCATGGCTGTGGCTTGTGATTCTGGCTCTTGTTTTGCCTTTGTCAGATTCCAAAGCCCCCAGGTGCCCAGGGAAACTTGCTGGGTTCCAGCGCTGCGTCCTGGTGCCAGGGTCCCCCGCGAGCAGCCCAGCCCTGACTGATTCACCAGCTGGCCAAACCTTCCAGAGGCTTTAACTGGCAGCCCCACCCAGGCTGATGAACCAGCTGGTCACTGTTAAGGCTTCCTGATTGGAGATGTTACAAGCTCCAGCAACCATTTAAATGCTCCTATTGGCAGCAGGCTGCAATCCAGCCAGTGGTTTTCCTTGCAGGTCTCTGGGAAGCCTCACTGGATCTTGTGCTCTCTTGGTGTCTGATCCTGCTCAGAAGCAGAGCCAGGTTCTGGCTTTTGGGAACTTGGCTTGGCTTTAATAGCTTGGTCCCTGACTCCAGAACCTTGTTTTGGCCTCTGGAATTGTCCTGTGGATTTGGTAACTCAAACTTCAGCTCTTTCCTTCCTGCTGTGGGGCTCTTGGTCCTCTAAGTCCTGTCTCTAGCCCTCCCCTTGTGGCCTACTCGCTAGGTCAGACTGCCTATGCTGGGGTTCTTACAGCAGGACTCCCTAGCCTGTGAGCTGTCCCTTTCCCAGCTGTTCCCATCAGAGGTGGAGTTCCCTTTCGAAGCCTGCTGCTTGTGTGAATGTAAGGGCCCTTGGGGTTTCTCATCTCACAGACCCACCCTTGACAAGGCTGATTTGGATGCATCCTCACCCAGCCCATCCTTGCACTCACAACCTCATGGGATCTGCTGTGGTACCTTTTGGCTGCATAGATCCTGTCCTGCCTCTATCCCTCTCTCTGACTCTAGAGCCAAGCAGGCCTTGAAACACAGCTCTCCTAGTGCCCCATCCCCAACCTCTAGGAGCACAGTGCTCTGAACTCTTCTTGCCCTGCTGACCCTGCTCCAGCCCCCAGCAGGCTGTCCCTTTCCCAGCCACTTCCCTCCCACAGCTTGTGGTACATAGAGCATGGTGGGTGTTACTGGCTCTAGAACAGTTGTTTTCAGTCTGTGGTCTGCAGACCCCTGGAGGTCTGCAGACTATGTCTAAGGGGTCCACAAAAGATGACTATGATCAACCAAAAGTATGTGAATACCCACACTTACCTTTCAAAGGGGTCTGCAGCTCCACTCAAAATTTCCAAACGGATCTGTGTCTCCATTTGAAATTTTTAGGGGGTCCATAAATGAAAAAGGTAGGAAATCGGTGCTCTAGATGTTAACTTGGACAAGAGTCTGAGTGATGACAGAGCTGGTGGAGAGTCCAGGAGTCTGCTGAGCTCAGACTTGTGGGGTGAGTGAAGGGTGTAATTGGTCACTGTCTGATCCTCCCATCTGATTGGTTAACGTATGCAAAGGGCTTTGAAGCTCAGAAGCATTTATTTTATTGCTTTGGCTCCATGTCCCACAGCAGATGTTTATAGGCTTACCTGGAGTCTTGGTCACTCCATGTGATACCGCCAGGCCCTTTAGAAGCTCATCCATGGTCAGGGCCAGGCAGAAGGGCCGTATGTCTGGAGTGAAACCTGGAGAGCCTTGGTGATCACTGCTGGGGTGGCAGTTGCTTGGAAGGGGCTCTGCTGGAGCAGAACAGGAACCTCCCTCTCTGGGCAGCAGCTTTTGCAAGCAGGTGCTGGGGCTGTCCTGGTGAGACAGCTGTCCATGCACCGGTCCCCACATGGCACCCCCCACATCCAATTGTTCTCAGCAGACACAGAGAGGAAAGGTGATACCTGGGTAGAAGGAATGGAACACCCTCTGCCATCTGTCAGCAATGGCATCAGAGGTGTCTTGTGCCCTGCACCTCCCTCTTGGCAGGGCAGGGAGCCCTGTAGAACTCCCATGAGCCTGTCATGGCTTTGAGACATTGGGTCCATGCCATGAGTGGAGACTGGTGGGGAGGGAGGGGGAGGGTGGGGCTCTTGGAGATTATATGTATTCCCGAGGGATGCATCTAAATCCTAAAACGCTAAAAATAGCCCATCCAGGGATTCATTTGGCAAGAGCTCAGCAGAAACCAGAACGATTCTAGGAAGATGCTCCAGCAGGTCCTTGCTCCGCCCTATACAAGGAGCTGCAGCTGGGCCTGGGGATGGATCCCAGTGAAGCCAGAGAGCTCCCTTCAAGTCTGCATGCCAGCCAGGGCAGAACAAGGAAGAGGAGTCCAGGCTCCTGACACTGCTGGAGGGAGCTGCACAACAGTTAGGTCCCAGCTGGAAGAACGGAATGGCTACAGAGGAGGCCGCCACACGTGGAGACTTCTCTGGCTTGGCAAGGCAGGAGCAGGTTTGCCCAATGACCCTGGCTTCATGGGTGGCACTTGCTTGGGCAGGGAAACACCTGATGCTCCCAGTCTAGTGCCTTTTGTTGTGAGCACAGCTGTACTGAAGAGCAGGAGGAGATTGCTAGTACAGATGAGATGGCATCTTGAGGTTCCTGGGCAGTGGCTGTATTGGCTGCTTCTCTCTGACAGGCATCCTTAAGCACAAGCCATCTCCAGGGATCTCCAAAATGAGCATGGATGCAATGGCTGGACTCTAGTTCTGATGACCAAGGACAGGTGGTTGCCAGGTCCCTTGTTCCCTGACGCTGCATGGTTGGAAGCTGTCTCTGCCTGGTGAGAACGTACCGCTGGTGTAAAGGTCCTCCTTGGCCCCAGGCTATTGCTCCTTGTACGGGAACAGCCTCTTGTGAGACGGCAGATAAATCCCGCTCTTCGTTTACATTGTTACCTTGAAGGTATTTATAGACTCGGCTCATCTCCCTCACTGGTCTTCTTCCTTGACAGTATATTTAGCTCCTTCATTTTCTTTCCTCGTGTACCGCCTTCTCTTGCTCACTGGAGCATTCTACTGCTACTATCTCTTGTTCATCCTGGATCCGGATGTGCTTGTTTCCAGCTGGGTCAGCTCAGGGTGATGGAGGGCAGGCATCACTCCTCCCCAACTCTTGGGTGTACTTCAGCTCACCCCTGCTAGTGGCTTGTTGCTGTGTCACTGCTTTTCCTGTGGATTCGGCATGGACCCTCTCTGTTCTTTTTGCTGTCTGGCCAATTCTGATGAGGAGATGGGAGCCAGCTGTCTCTGGGGGGAGGGGAGCTGGCTGGATGGCTCTGGGTCCACCATGCCCAGAGGGGAGCAGTCATCACCACTGTTGCCCCAATCACAACGGTCACACACAACCCTTCTAAGAGTGTGCTAGCCGAGGCCTCAGTTCTGCTTGTTTTCCCAATTGCCAGAGCAGTTGAGACTCATTCCCTCATGCATGCAGCTCTCTAGGACAGTGAGCCCCTCGGGCCATGTGATGGTGACTAATGTGCTACACAATGGCTGTGAATGCCAGCAGAGCCCTTGAAGTGCCTGCTGGTTCCCCGCACAATGCCCTTTCTTCTGGGCATCCTTCCACTTCGTATCTTGCTCCTCAGAGGTAGCACTGACTCTCTGCTGCCGTTGGAATGTGTTCAGGAGCTGGCTGTGGTCCCCAGAGCCTTCCAAGAGTAGTGGCCATCCCTGTGTGGTTAGCCCCCACCAGGGTAGCTGTGGCAGAGCAGGTGGCAGGAAGGGCAGTGTTGCTGGGAGCTGGGGAGCATGAGCTTCTGCAATGGCAGCTTTGTGTGGCTAAATGGTCCCTGGCTGTGGATAGCTCTGAAGGTCGGGAGTCTCTGGTCTGTCAATGCAAAATGATGGGGACTGTGGTGTGGGCAGTATGTGTTACTCCCGAGGCAGCAAGGCTGTTGGTGTGAGGGGAGGTGGGGCGTCGAAAGCTTCTCCCTGCCCTCTTGCCCTGACCTGCCTTAGTTTGTCAGCCTGTCCCCTTGTTCTGTGCTCGCTCAGGGCCTGCAGAAGAACAAGAAGCCTTGTGAAGCATGTTCAACTACTATGGTGATGCACCTGGCACTGCCCCAGGGTCTTAGTGCAAGTGGCACTATTCTTCCCCACTCCCCAGCCCTTCCACCTCTCCTTGTGGCATCCCCAGACTTGGGTAGCTCAGGAGCTTGGCAGTGAGATTGGCTGGAGGAGCCATGATTTCCAGTAAGTTCAGGCAAAGCCATTCTGCAGGATCCTGTAGCTCTAGGAGCATGAACCCAAGCAGACAGTTCACACCTCAGTGCAGGTGACTGAGCCTACAGAAGGATTCTGGCTGGCAGGTGGACCCGTCGTAGAGCAGTTGTCCTCAATGGGCTGTGGCTGGAGAGGCTGCTGGGTCACAGGGTGCGGTAAGAACTGCTGCTTTTGGGTGGCTTGAGGCTGTGGAACGTCAGCAGTGGCCATGGCCTTGCCATGCTCTGACTCTGCCTTTCCCTCTCATTGTAGGTCCCAGTGGCAGTGGCCACATGCAAGTCCTGATGCTCAGCTCTCAAAAGTGACACTGGAATCGGGGGAGGAATGGAGAAGTCTGTCCCTCCTCCCACAGAGCAGCTGACAACGCACCTGGGTGATGGAGGAAGGGCCATGTTGATGACCTCAGAGCCCAGCAAAGAGAGCTTTACTGCCCAAGAGTGCCCCCAAGGGGACAAGCAAAGAGCCACATTTATCGACAATGCGAGAACGCCTCTGGAGAGCACAGCTCTATCTGGGCTATCTGGGGAAGGCAGGACTGAGCTCCAGAAGCCTGCCTTCTATGCCCCAGAGAGCCGGCTGGTCATGAGCCAGGACACAAAGGGGCCTGCTGGCACCGATAGATGCAGCCTGCAAGACGACCCAGACTACTTCTCACCCCTGTCCCGCCAGGAACCTGACGTCGCTCTGGAAGCACGCGAGGTGGCAGGTATGTTTTGTGCGGGACAGGCTGGACAGTGCACAGGGCCTCCTCCCAGGCAGTGGGGAGGGAGGCTTGAAGCCTCTGTGGCAGCGATGGTCAGGTGTTGTTTAAAGATGAGCACAGTGTGAGGTTGAATTGCAGCGTGCCCCTGGCTCTGCAGGTGTCTTGGTGTCACCTGGGGTCTGCACAGGGGATGGACAAGGGGGGTGCTGTTTGGAGCCTCGCAGGGTGTGGCAAAGCTTGTGTTGGGGTTGCTTTGCTTTGCTTTGCCGCATGGGGACAGTTGTCGCTTGGTGCCTGCTGGGTCCTGGTGCTCTGACAGCATCCATGGGAGAGGATGGTCAGATGCTTGGCTGATCTGGGCTGGGGAGAGAGAGGGACTCTGCAGCCATCAGAGAGGAATGGAGTGAGGGAGGGGCTTCATGTTCATCGGCACTTCTGCCAACCTGAAAATGAGCAAGATCTGGGGCAGGGCCCTTTTCTTCCCCCCGCCCCCCACTGTCTTTCCCAGCAGTGATGATGGGGTGGTCTAGGCCTCTCCTCCTCTGGGGCCTTGGCCCTGCTCCCTGCTGATGTGGAGGAAGAGGCAGGAACCTCTTTTGTTGTTCCTTTCAGCCCCTGACTACGAGGGGCCCGATAACTTGACTCCAGACCCATTTGGTCACAGTCCTCCTAGCCAAACCTGTCCCCCAAGGCACCTAGTGGTACAAGCTCTGTTCCACCAGCAGCTGCTTATGGCATTGCATTGGTTGCTGTGGGTGAAGGGGAGCTGCTCTCCTGCAGCCGCTTTGCTTTTCCACTCCTGGCGATCCTGGACGGGGCTTTTCCCAGGGTGTGGGGAGTGCTGGCAGGCAGCATCAAGGGCTGGACTGGGATGGCCCTGGGTTCCTTCCCTTCGCTGAGGTCTTTCCCCATTGAGAGTTTGGGAGAAGGGAAGAGCAGTTGCAGAATGACTGTTCTGGCTTGACAAAGCCAAGATGCTGGGCACAACTGGAATAGAGTCCTGGGAGTGTGCTCACTTTGGGCTTCTAGTAGCGGGTAATTATCTCAACATTCAGCACTACAGACAGGGATGTCAGACCTGCTGAAGCTCCACGCACCCCTAGCAATCTGCCTGCTAGAGTCCTTGCTCAGAGCTGCTGCTGGTCCCAGCTGGGTCCTGGGGCTCCATCAGCATTTGGTGACTCTGGGGACTCTTGAGTGGATGCCATGTTACACGTGTTAGTCTTAGTTCAGCTGTTCTGTGGAGTGCTGTGTGTCAGCTCATGGTACAGTCCTGTGCTGGGCTGCGTGACCTCACTGGTCTCATGTGGCTCAGGGGATCTTTGCTGTAGAATTCAGCATGGCTGCCTCCTTCCCTGACGTGCAGCTCATGGGCTCGGCATGGCCTGTTGCTGGGGGAAGCCATACTCTGGGTGCCACTCTCTGTGCAGTGTTTCCTCTCCTCCAGCTGTTTCCCTGTGAAGAACTGAGTAAAGCAGATCCGTCCCTGGGAAAGGAGGTAGCTAATGATCTGACTGTCCTGGGTGTGTTACCCCTCCTTGCCCTGGGTTCCTGGCTGGGGGTGTGTTGTTTTTTTTTTTTTTTTCATTTTGGGGGTTTTTTTTCCCTCTGGTACTGGCAGCCAGAGAAAAGGGTGCCATGCATGAACCCATGTCTAGTGCATGAGAGCTCTTGGTGCTCTGCTGGGTTGTGGATATATGGTGTGCCCTTGTGCAGAGAGTGGGGGAGGGCAAGTGCCTGGTGTAGGGGGATGTATGGTGCCTGCTATTGTGGTCAGGGCAGGATTCAGTGATCCATGAGGCCCCTTCCCACATGGCATTTTCTCCAATTTCCAGGTGCCAGGGTGGTAGCTCCCCTCTCATCTGCACTCTTGTCCCTATGCCTGCCCTTGCGCCAGCCCATCCCACTCGCTCTTGAAGGCTCTGTCCCGTTATCTTCCTCTACAGCTCATTCCCACATCTGCTCCTGACTCTTCAAAGCTGGTCCACCCAAGCTCCCTTGTTAATGTCCAGCTCATTAGTGCTGATGTTGCTCTCATCTTTAACAGCTTATCAGGGAATCTCTGCAAGGAGATGAAATCCAATGTTGTAGCCTTTTGGGCCTAGTCATCCACAGTGGGGTGGGGTGGTGGGGGTAGGATCTCACCCTTTTGAGGGCTCAGATCTCATGTAATCTGTGTTTCCCTCTGCTGCAGCAGTGTTCCTCTGCCAGCCTTTTTGCACCCCTGTGCCTTTGGGGGTCACAGACAGCCTGGACACAGTGGGCATCCAGAGCTTTGTTTTCAGCCAGGAGGGGTCTGGAATGGACACTCAAGAGCTTTTTGCACTGACTGGCTTCCTGTCTGGTCCTTGTCAGCAATGTTCTGGGCACCAGGTGGGTTTACAGACAACATGGACAAGTGTGACACTAGCCCAGGAGACTCTGCCCCTGATCCCAGTTGGTCACACACTGGGAGCCTACATCCAGTGCTACCACAGCAGGGGAATGGGTGATGCCATGCCTTGCAATCCGACTATCTTTTCCTTCCAGGTGAGGGTCAGGGACAGGGTCTGGTCTGGTCAGGTCAGGACGGCTCTGTTTGTCTTTTAACATCTCTTAGCTGAGGGTAGGCCCTCAAGGGCCAGACAAGCAGGTGCCAGATCCAGTCACAGTTGGTGTCTTGTCTTGATCCTTATTTTTAAAGGCTCCATCTTTGAGGCCCAGCTGGACAGGGAGGCTGGACACAGCCCTTCCCAGCATGCCTGGGAGTGGCACACTCATGTCTCAACTTGCCTGCAAGCTGGCGACATGGTGGGATTCCCTTCAGGCCATGCTCAGCTCTGGGAAGAGGGCTGCTCCTGTCCTCTGCTGTCATTGAGTTTGTTCATGGGGGATGGGGGACTGTGGTGCTAATGGGTCCCCCTTTCCTTTCCTTTCTGGTGCCTTCATCTCCAGCGTCCCCTTGATATGGGTGCCACTGACTGGGTGCTTTGATGAAAATGCCCAGAGAGGATGCTCTGGTGTGTGGTTAAGTCCTTGGCTCCCTGCATTTCAGCAGTGGCTTCCCTGGTGTGTGGTTTGGTCCTGTGCCGTAGTTCCATGTGGTCAGCACCGGCATCCACGCGCTATTGCCTCTTTCCGATTCCGCCCGCTTTGTACATGAAGTCCATCCTGCCTGGCATTGAGCACTGCGGCTAATCTGGGCATGAGCAGCACTCACAGCTGGTCTGTGCTGAACCATCCACTCTTACTTCCCAGCCCAGACCTCTGCCAGCTTGCTTACCTTACGATTCAGATTGTGGTAGTACTCAAGGGCTTCAGGCCTGTGGCAGGACCCCTGTACTAGGTGCTGCACAAAGTCCCTGCATCAGGGAGGTAATTGAAACTGCTGGCTTCAGACACCTTGTCTTCAAAACAGTGTGGTCCCTGGAGCCAGGACAGCTCAGCCTGACCCATTCCCACTGAGGAATCCCTTGTAAGCATAACTTAAATGCAGCCCTTGTTGTGTGTGGGCACTGGGTGGAGATGGAGATGGAAGGCACTGCCTATGTACAGTTCCAGCAGGGTGTCCAGTTATGGGCTTGTCACCATGTGGCTTGGCCTCAGTCATGTCTCCCTGCTCTATGGCAGCCCTGCAGTGTGTCCATTCCAGACCTGAGGTGCAAGGAAGGGCAGGACCATGGGTGCTTCTCTCTGCAGGGTTGCTTGTACCTTCCAGCCTTGTCTTTGTTTCAGGAGGTTATGGACCCTCCCCATCCTGCCCCCTCAAATGCATCAGATGCCGTGGGGAGGTTGAGGGGAGAGAAGGCAGGGCACAGTGTTTTTGGCCACCAAATCCTGATGTTGTTGGACAAAGCCAAGATTTGTCATCTGCTCAGAACAAAGGGCCTCAGTCTTGAAGGCTCTTGGTTCCATTGAGGTTTGAGCCGAGCACCCTTTGGCTTTAGCAGGAGTTGAGTGCACTCAGTGCTGGATGCAGTCAGGTGCTTCTGGATAAAGGGGGCTTTTATCCAGAAGCACCTGACTCATTCAGGATGGAAAATTCAGGGCAGGGCATGTTTTTGGGACTCTCCCTGGCCCTGACCCTTATCAACACGAGATCTGGCCCTACCTCACGGTAAAGATTCAGCAGACCATTGCTACCTGGTCTCTTGTGCTGGTTTGGTCTCTGTCTCAGGTTACTTGCAGTATTAATGCCCTCCTGTTAAGCTAGTAGGTTGCAGCATTGTCTAAAAGGCCATCACCGCTGCTCAATTTCCAGCTTCAGCTGTAGCTACTCATGAAAGCTTGTTCTCCCCAGTGCAGCTGTGCCTGTCTGAGCAGCACAGCGTGTGTTTGGTTGGAGCAGGCGTTTCACTGCTTGAACACCTGGAGCAGGGTGGTTCTGTTGAGCCCAGGATGCCCTCCACACTGTGCTTGTCCTGAGCAGGTGGAGATAGGGGGAGTGCCAAAGGTGGCACTCAGAGGATGAAGAAACAAGCATGTTTAAAAAAGGGCTGGACTTACCACAGAGCAGCTGACATGTAATTGTCTGTCTGCTCTTACTCTGTGGTAATAACATGCAGTGATTTATTCCCCACTGAAATGGAATGAAGCTGTCTCCATTTAGCGTTTACTGCCCGTAGGGTAAGAGTGGGCAGAAGACCAGTTACCTAAGGTCAGCTGCTCTGTAGGAAGTCCCTGTCTTCTTTTAATGCACTGTAATTCACTTGTCCATGTCAGTGACACTCAACTGGGGTGCCATGAGATCCTTTGAAGGTTGCCGCACAGTATTAGTACTGTCAGATGTGCAAACACCCACACCATTCACAAGATAAATTTACAGATTTCAAATTAGTTTTGACACAATGGATTCCTTTCTGGCCTGTTGTCGTTTGTCCAAGTTCTTTGCCATAGAAGAATTGCTCTACTTTTCCGCAGTTGAGAAACGAGTGAAAGCTGAGAGTTAGCATTTTCTGAGTCTCAAAGTGTTGAGACCTACTGGACCATGCTCTTAGTCTCTGACATCCTTTGCAATGCTTTGGAAATAAGCAACCACATGGAGAGTAAAAATCCAGGGTGGAGGCTGCTGACTTGGCCCAAGCAAGGACTGGCTTGTGGTGGAGGACTGGCACAGTTTGGAGCAATTTTATATTCCCCTAGCACCTCCCTAAGTGCTTTGTGAACGCGGGGCCCGTCTCATTCCCCGGTTAGTGCTGAGTGGAACTACTCAGTGCCTGGTCAGTGCTCGGTGAAGTCCGTGGGCCTGTGGATACGGCGGTATCCCTGCTCGCCAAAACCCATGAAACCCAGGGCTGCTGCTTAGTGCCTTTCTGGCTGCATAGTCAAGGATCTTTGGGTGAATCTGATATCTTTTATTAGACCAACTTAAATAGATGGAAAACAATTCTTAAGCAAGTTTTCGGGTTCAAAAACCCTTCATCAGGCTAAGGAAGTTTCAGCAGTTGGTGTGTGCTCTTCCTGGATGGAATGAAAAGTAAAGATGCCAGAGGTTGGGCTGGTATGCATATAAGACAGGTAGTCAGTGAAAATGTAGATTGAGGAGTCAGTGGGTGAGAGACAGGCTGGGTGGAGGGGGAGAGAAGGGGGATGAATAGTGGAGAAGCACCTGGGAAGTCAGCTGTCAGGCAGGTTATAATGTGTCATAAATCCAAGGTCTATATTAGTCCATGATTTTTTGTATCCAGGAGGTTGAAGTGGAGTTCATAGGCTCATCTCTGGGAAGTGTTTTGTAAGTTTCCTTTGAGGATCAGGACTGAGAGCATTCCTGTCTTTGATAGATTTCTGGTGTGCGTTCATTCTGGTGCGCAGTTGTTGTTTGGTCTCATTTCTGTTTCTGGCTGCGTAGCACTTGAGGACAAGAAGAGAAGAGGGACTCCTTGTCCAAGCGAAATGGGAAGGACAGCATTGGGAGGTGCAATATATCTGTCTAGAATGTGTTAGGGATCTTGGGGCTGATTTTCCTTCCCTGACAAAGGGCTGCTGGCTGCCTGGGACCACAAGCAGTCAGGCCCTTGGCCTTGGATCTCTCATAGATTATGACTTCTTTTGTGTCCTGAGCTTGTGCATTGATTTTGCTTTTGGACAGGACTCTCCCACTGAGTCACCAATGCCTCTCTGAGCTTGGCGTTCTTTGCACAGCACTGGGGTATCTGGGTTTGCACTGGCTATAGCGGGAGTTGTCTGTGCTGCGCGTGCCTCTGCTTTGTCCCCATGTGCACTTGGGATGCTGCAGGATCATAAGGTCCAGACATGTGCCCTGACAGAGAATGCTTTAACCTACTTAGATCCACCAAGATAAACCCGCTGAGAGGGCTGGGCCTGATGAGCTGCATGCCGGGGTGCTGAAGAAACAGCAGGCTCATTAGCACTCCAACAAACAGCTGAACAGGGGAATTGCCAGCAGCCGGGGAAGAGTGATGAGCTCTGAAGAGGAACCATGCTGGGAAGGCAGGAAGCCATTGCTGAGCATGTGTAGTAATAAAGATGCCTTAAACCTTTTTAAGTGGCCACAGTTGGACTCACAGGGGTTGTTCCAACTGACTCGGCCTGCATCCTTCAATAATGCCAGGAGTGGTAGGCTGGACTAGTGGCTTTTGGCTGTGCAGAAGGAACTAGAATGTGCCTAAGGCTTGGTCTCTGCTTCTTGAGCTGACCTTGTACAACAGTTGGGCTGGTTTTTTTCCCCGTTGGTTAAATCACTGGAGAAGCCAAGTGGGAGCACTGTGCTGTGGGAGTTGTCTGTTTGTGGGGTTTAAGTTGAAACTTGTACAGATGTGTGTGAGTGCATAGGACTGGGTATGAAGACAAGTATTGCAGTTCCCTTGGGCAGTGGCAAGCATGCAAGCACAGACCATCTTCTGGAGGGGATGGTTGGGCTGTTAGGCCAGCAGGGGTAGTGCCAGCCTCTGCTCTGCTCAAAATCTCCAAGTGCTGCAGCAAGTGGGTGCACTCTATGGGTATGTTATTGCCAGGCATCTGTTGTGCATTTGTTGCTTGTTAGAAAGGCCTTGTCCTTCCTTTCCTCCTACAGCTGCCCAAGGAGCTCCTCCCGGGGTGCCATGGAGCTCTACAAAGCAGCTTTGGTGTTTGATTATTAGGGTCTGTGTACAACAGTTGTGGGCCTGGACCAACATATATTGACATCAATTGCTGCTTCCAATTGAGAGGAGAGAGCAATGTGGAACAGTAGGAGATGATCGGGGCATAGAGCAGCTGCCATTTCAGGAAAGACTGACAAAGCTCAGAATCTTCATCTGGAAAAGGAGAAGTGGGGTGGCATGGGCGAGGCAGGGGCAGAATATGGTACAGGTCTTGTAAATGGGGAAAGATGTGGACCAAGTGAACAGGGAAGTGTTATTCGCCAAGTCCCAGAATACAAGGACAAAAGCACCCACTGAGACTAGCAGGAGGCAGGTGTAAAGGAAACAAACAGAGACTTTTTTTTACACAGTTCATAGTTAACTTGTGGAACTTGTCAGCATAGGAAGTTATAGAGGCAGATAGCATAGCCAGGTTCAAAACGGGGTTAGACAGGTTCGTGGAGGACAAGTCCATTGATAGCTATTAAACAGAATAATCCAGGGATGTCTCCTCTGGCATCCTTACACCGATGATGGTGCGTGCCAGGGAAGGTATGAGAAGGGTTGGATCACTCTAGATATGTGCTGTTCATATGCTCTCCCTCTGAAGCATCTACGACTTACCACTGTCAGAGATGGGATAATGGGATAATGAGCTAGATGATCACTGGTCTGACTCAGTTTGTCACTTCTGATGCTCTTATGACCTAGAGAGCTTAGAGAAGTGGGCAAGGGCCACGTGTGATCAGTGCTGAAGCCAAGTGACGTTGCGGCTTGGAAGCAAAGCCAGGGGATGCTGCTCTCTAACAAGCAACTCCAAGCAAGGGCTGAGTGGGAGAATAGAGACATGTAAACAGTCGGCAGGGATCCTTTGGGAAGTCCTGGTCTAAACACAGCTGGTACAATATAGCACAGCTTAACTATATAGTACTGGGATAGCTCTGAAGTGGTACAGCCTGTCCAGTGTTGACACAGCCTGTTCCATGTGAGGAGGGTACTTTGGTATAGGACGTTTTTCTTCTGGCTGCAACTGCACCCATATTTGGGGTTGTTCTGGTACAATTTGAATTGCACTCCCTTACTAGAAGTCATACAGGTGTGGAACAGCACAGACCTGGCCTTAACCTCCTTTGCCCCAGCTTTGGAGATGCATACATGAGACCTGTTCTCTATTAGCAGACCTGTAGTTGGGGGGACCGTGCCCAGTTCTGGGTTCCTTGCTATGTCAAAAGGACTGTGTAGAGCAGAGAAAGTGCCTGAGGGAGGACTGAGGCACGTAGTTGGAAAAGGCATGGCCTGTAGCTGAGCAGGGGGAACCAGATGGAACGGAGTGTTTGGGGAATGGAAGGTGTCATGGAAACAACAAGCATGACTGACTCTTTTCTGTGCCCTTTAATGGGAAGGATCATAGGCAGCATTGTGTTGGTTTTAAATGCTGCGCCCAGCTCTGTTTCTGGCAGACTTGGCAATTGTGCTTCTGATGTGGAAGATCCTGTTATGATGGGTCTGGCCCCAGTCCCTGCCTCAAGCCCTGGGTGTCTGCACTCTCCAGATGCAGCCCTTGTGTCTGACTCCCTCCTGCGTCTTATGCCAGGCCCCTCCTGAACCACAGCTGCTGTGATGCAGCCCCCAGCATTGACAGGGCTGAGCAAGCTCTCAGCCTAGTTCCAGCCTTCAAGGCCCTAGGGGCAGTGAAACCAGGACACCCAGGGTTGGCAAAGGAACATTTAATTTGTGCAACTGCTTTGCTCTTAAAAACCACCGGTGGATTTCCAGTCTGTGGGAACTGCCGAAGCCCTGAGCGTAGTTGGCCAAGTCTAACCTTGCTCCTTCTGTGAGAACTGGGTCCTGGCCTGAAAGGACCAGAGTCCTTCTGCATGCTCCATCTAGGGCTTCTGTTCCTGGCATTAAAACCCCATCCTGTGCCAAAGGGGCCTGTCACATTCTGAGTAGACTGACACTGTCTGTGCTCCAACCCCATCCAGCTGGCTCCAGGCATCCTCACTGGTCAGAGCCAGTGGCCTTGCTGGGAGCAGCCTCATTGTTCCATCTGGAATGACCTGATATGGGTGTAGCATTCCCATTAGAAGGTGGAGCTGAAAGCCACCTCCAGGGTGGTGGTCACTGGTCACAGAACAATTCCAAGGTGACCTGGGCATGTCCTTGAACTGGTCACAAAAGGGCCATGAGGAAAGCTATGTCTTCTGGAGTACAATGGTGATGCAGTGGCTCAGGGCCCAGAGACCTGGCTTGGATTACCTGATCAACTACTGACTACCAGGATGGCCTTGGGCCAATCAGTTGTGTCCAGATCCTCAGAGAGACATGGGTTCCCAACGTCTGTTGACTCCAATGTCATGTGGGCATCTTCCAGGCCAGGGTGCACCCCTCAGACTTGATGGAGATCCACTTGTGTGCTAGGTTTTCTGGTAGAGCTCTGCCATTTTGGGAGATTAAATATTCCTGTAACACCCCCCACAATATTGGAAATAAAGCTTGGTTTTATCATCATCAGGAAGTGATGAAAGCCAGAACAAGGAGGAGAGGAGACATGGGGTGGGTGGGGTGTGTCCCGGTCTTTCTGCCTGCCCACTTTGGCATCCCCACCCTGGGGAGAGCCCCTTCTCCAAAATGACTCCACTGTCTCCTCAGACACAGGAGCAGGAGAGTCTCCTGGCATGCAGCCATGGACCCTTGCTGTTCACTGCCACTACCAGCAGTTGGGTCTGGCCTGGCCTGGCCCAGCTCTACCCTCCTTTTCCCTCACAGGAGTGTGCTCTCAATGCAGTTGCGACTCCTGGGCTGGTCCTGTCCACATGTAGAAGTGCTGGGCTGCTGCCCTTACCTGATAGGCTGCAACCTGAGTGCACCGCTGTTCTCCCTGGCAGGGTTCCTTCTATCCAAGATGGAGCAGTAGCACTATGCGGTCCCCCAGGGTTGTGGTCAGGAGGGTAAAGGCCTAAAAGACCATGGAGCACTTGAATACTAGGGTAACAGGGACTAGGTACATGCTTGAGAGCACAAATCTGCTGACAGTTGGGACCAGCATTAAACCATCAAATCACCTGTCCCCTTCTGTCCACATGGAGGAGTTCTGGTCACCAACAAGGCCTTTCAAGTCTGTGCAGCAGTGCCAGTAGCTGACTGCTGTTGGTATTCTCCCTTAAAGGAATGGTGATGTGTGAGGTGGTGTCCCTTTAACAGAAGGGTTTGCTGGAAATCCTCCCTATCTATAGGAGTCCTGGGACACACTACAGCCAAGGGAGATCTTGCTGGCAGTGCAGTGTTTGGAGCCTGTGGTGGAAGCCAGGATAGTACCCGAGTCCCATAGTGCAAATAGGCTGGAACTCAGCCTGCACTGGCTCCCAGCATGTGGTTAACTCCTACTCTTTGGGTATTGGTCATGCCATGCCCTACAGCAATTAACCTCAGCAAACTAAGCTGTAATGTAACGTCTCCGCTGCATCCCATCTCTGCACTGTGATCTCCCCCTTGTATTATGGGGAGAAGCAGGGCGTTAATCAATGGCTAATGTGTAATAAGTCAGGCAGCAACACAGGTTGGTGGTGTACTCTTGTATTCTTGACTAGGGCACAAGACCTGGGCACTGACTTAGAGGCAGAGCTTCCAGTCCCTACCTCCTTCACGTGTCCCCTTTTTCTGTCCTGCTGTGTGCATTTCTCTGTTCCTGAAGTGTTCCTCTGCAGCAATACTTCTCTCCCCTCCAAATCCATCAGTGGTAACAGTGGCAGCAGCCACAGTAGGGGAGTGAGAGACCGCAGCCCTCGAAACAGGGCAGGGAGATCCAATCTGTGTAGGTGCTAAAGTAGTCTCCACCCCAAACCCATCTGCCTTGTTGTGCACACATTACTAGTAGCTCAGGCTTAACTGCCCCACTCCATGCCGAGTGCTAGTGTCTGCAGTGTCCCAGCATTGCCCCAAGCAGGGACCTTGGCTCCCACTTGAAACAGGACAGCAAAGGAGATTGCTGGCCCAGGGTGCAAACCTTACTAGTTATATGCCCCTGCTCCAAACTACTTGCCAAAGAAGAACATGGCACACCCAGGCCTAGGGTTAACGAGGATTTTGTCAGGGAACTTCTGGAGGGGCTAGATGTATTTAAATCTGCAGGTCCTGATGATCTCCACCCCAGAGTGCTGAAGGAATTAGCAGGGGTCATTGCAGGACCTCTGGCACAGCTCTACGAGCACTCATGGCGCTTGGGCGATGTGCCGGAGGACTGGAAAAGGGCCAACGTGTTCCCCATCTTCAAAAAAGGGAGGAAGGAGGACCCAGGAAACTATAGGCCCGTGAGTCTTACCTCGGTCCTGGGGAAGCTTTTCGAAAGAATTATCCTGGCACGTGTCCAGGAAGGGCCAGCAGGGGAGGTTATGCTCAGGGGCAACCAGCATGGGTTCATTAGGGGCAGGTCTTGTCAAACCAACCTGGTGGCCTTCTATGACCAGGTCACCAAGTCCTTGGATGCAGGTGTCGCAGTGGATATAGTCTTTCTAGACTTCAGGAAGGCCTTCGACACGGTCTCTCACCGCATTCTCAGTAAGAAACTAGGAGACAGCGGTGTTGATGCCTACACGGTCAGATGGGTCACTAACTGGCTAGAGGGCCACACCCAGAGGGTGGTGGTGGACGGGTCTTATTCGACCTGGAGGGATGTGGGCAGTCGGGTTCCCCAGGGCTCGGTCCTCAGGCCCGCACTGTTCAACATCTTCATTCGTGACTTGGGCGAGGGGGTAGAAAGCACCCTGTTCAAATTCGCAGATGACACTAAGATGTGGGGTGAAGTGGGTACGCTAGTAGGAAGGAACAGGCTGCAAGCGGATCTAGACAGGTTACAGGGGTGGGCCAATGAGAATAGGATGGGGTTCAACACTGACAAGTGCAGGGTAATGTACCTGGGGAGGAAGAACCAGTGGCACACCTACAGGCTGGGGAACTAACTTCTCGCCAGTGTCGAGACAGAAAAGGATCTTGGAGTCATCATTGATGCCACAATGAACATGGGCTGACAAAGTGGGGACACGGTCAGGAAGGCCAACCATACCTTGTCGTGCATCTACAGATGTATCTCAAGCAGGTCCAAGGAGGTGATCCGCCCCCTCTATGCGACACTGGTCAGGCCGCAGTTGGAGTACTGCATCCAGTTGTGGGCGCCGCACTTCAGGAGGGATGTGGCCAATATGGAGGGGGTCCAAAGGAGGGCCAGCCTCATGATCAGGAGTCAGCAGGGCAGGCCCTATGAGGAGAGGCTGAGGGACCTGAACCTGTTCAGCCTCCAAAAGAGAAGGCTAAGGGGGGATCTAGTGGCAGTCTACAAACTAGTCAAGGGGGACCAGCAGGCATTGGGAGAGTCCCTGTTTCTCCCAAGCACTCACAGGAGTTACAAGAAACAATGGACACAAGCTAGCGGAGGGTAGTTTCAGGCTAGACATTAGGAGGTGCTGTTTCACTGTCAGGGTGGCTAGGACCTGGAACCAACTTCCAAAAGAAGTGGTGCTGGCTCCTACCCTGGGGGTCTTTAAAAAAAAAATAAAAAATGCTGGACGAACATCTGGCCAGGGTCGTTTGACCCCAGTACTCTTTCCTGCCATGGCAGGGGGTCGGACTAGATGATCTCCTCAAGTCCCTTCCAACCCTACCAACTATGAAGCTATAAGTGCTTGACTATCCAGCAGCCTCTCAGCCTTGTAGGGTTCCAGTTCCCTAGGCTGGAACCAAACAGGACAGCAGCTGAACCTTCATGGTGTGCCCAACGGAGCCCATGTCTGTGAGCAACGAGGTCCTGCTGGCTTGCATTCAGGACAGGAGCATGCCAGGGGGCCCAGAGCTGGCAAGAAAGCCCAACCTGTAGTTTCTTCCTGGCTGGCTGCTCCAGGCCTGCCAGAGAGAGCAGAGCACACCAGAGTCCACATGGTTCCAATGCTGGGGTTTTTTGTTTGTTTGTTTGTTTTTAATTATCTATCTATCTATCTATCTATCTATTATAAACTTCCCATCACACATCTTAAACCGCATTAAGACGCCTGTGCTCCTGTTACAATAAATGCACCCACTCCCCTGCACCCTTGTGCACCCACCCTTTATGCTCCCTTAACCCAAATGCAGTCTCTTAGTCCAAGCCCCGCTTGGGGATTTACATTCTCAGTTCAGTCACTGTCTTGGTCTGTCTGTGGGACGTGGGCAGCCTGCCCCAAACCAAGAGAGACCGAGAGCTCGACACTCTGGGGAACTAGCTCCAGGACCAGCACAGGCAGTTGAGGAAGGCAGGAAGAGACTGCAAAAGCTTTTGTTCTGGCACCTTGTCTGCTGGGGGAACTGTCCTGGCCCTATGAGATTGTGGATGGAGGCCTTCTCCACCCCCTACCCCCCAAGTTGTTCTCAGCAGCCATTTTGGGCTGTCGAATAAGTGGCAACAGCAAGTCCCATCCAGAAGTCTTTGGAGAAAGAACTGGTATCAGTGACATCTGGCCCCTGGGAGTGAGCAGGAGTCGGGGGAGGATAAGGAAGTGGGGTTGGGAGGTGTTGTGAAATTCTCTGTGGTGCACAGCTCAGGCTAGTGTTAGTTCTGGCAGCATTGGGGGTAGCGGTAAGGGCCATGGAAGCAATGATAAGGCACTCTAGCTGCAAGGCTCAATGCAAATCCTACCTGTGGCATCGCTCCTGTAGGTGTCAAGGAGTGATGACCTGTGACCCCCTGTGGCTGAGACATCGCTAGTTTAAATGGAGAGTCACATGACCACAGGCCTGGGTTTGCACTGCACTGTGTTGCAGGTAGCTGTACAGACTGCAGTGAGAAGGGCTCTTTAGGAACCGGGATTTCCAAGGGGCTGGATTAGCCTGATGCCACTGTTACTCAACTTTTTGCCTCCTCGTTCCACCTTGTTCCCTGCCGACATCTCTGGTTGCACCTTGTGCATTCAGATGGTCTCTGCACCATGTAGCACTTCTCAGGATGCCTTGCCATGTGCTGGGGTCACCCTTAGGGGTCTTCTCCCCTTTAGAGCAGTAAGGTGGAGTGGCCCTTCTGAAGGGTGATGTGAGGGGCCCAGAGCATAAATGGGACCCCATGGCCTGGAATTAGCTCAGGTGCCACAGTTGTGCGAGTGGCAGTGGCTTTGCTGTGGTGGGGATTTCAGGAAATAATGCCACAGGAATCTCCTTTTGCCCCTTTCTCTGTACTATACCTTCTCTTGTTTTGGCCTGCCCTGGTTCTGGGCTGTTCTTAGTGTTAGGATGCATTCCCCTCTCCAGAGTATGAGGCAGTTTTCTGGGCACCATGCAGCCTAGTCAGGTTCAGCTGTTGGAGTCCCAGTTCTGTGCAGCTTAGGGTATGATCTTGTAGGAGTCTTAAACAGTCTCAAAACAGGAGTCTTAAAACAGTCTTTAGCTATCTTCTACTAGGCCATAGTAAGGCTTCCTTATCTGCAGTGCCCCTGTCTTAGCCCAGGCAGATGGCATTCCTAGCCCATAGCAGCAGGCAGCATGGGGCAGATTTAGGTATGGTCATGCCCAGGCCATGAACAAGTGAGTCTTACTCTTGCTGAACTGTTCCTAGCTCCCCAGGGGGAGTCACTGACTTGTTTGCCTGGTACTCAGTCCTGGAAGGTGAAGGTGCAGTACGATGTGATTATGGAAATAGTATTGAAGGGCTTTTCTTATAGGACCTTCTGTTTGGGCATTGATCGCACCTGAAATCATGGAACCTTAAAGTGGAAGGGAACTTCTGGGGTTGGCTAGTTCAACCCCCTGTGTGGACTTGCGCTTCCTGAACAGTCTCAGACAGATGCCCATCCAGCCTCTGCTTGGAAACCTCTAAGGAAGGAGATTCCACAGCTTCCCTGAATACCTCCCCCACTTCTTACACATAGGAAACTTTTTCTGGGGTTAAATCTCAATCAGTTTTGCTATCATCTAAAACCATTGCCTCTTGTCCTGTCTTCCAAGGCAAGGGGGGAACAATTTCAACTATTTGAAAACTGCTGTCACATTTCCCCTCAATCTCCTCTTTAGACAGCCACACCTGGTTCTCTCCACCTTTCTTCATGTGGCTGCATTCCAGCCCTTGTATCATCCTTGTCACTCACCTCTGGATCCTCTCCAGTTTCTCTCCCTTTCTTATAAGGTGGTGCTTGAAACTAGACACAGTCCTCTAGCTGAGGCCTTGCCAAGACTAGAGAGAATGGTACTGTCACCTTCCAGGTCTTGCATATGCTACTTCTGTTAATGTTGTGTTGTATTGTATTCACTTTCCTTGCAAGATAATCCCACAGAGGATTCATGTAGAGTTTGTGGTCCACCCTCATCCCAGATCATTCTAAACAATACTACTGCTGAGCCAGTTATACCATGTTCTGTATGGGTGTGGTAGTTTCTTTCCTAGGTCTAGGACAGGGGTGGGCAAAATATGGCCCACCGGCCAGATCTGACCCTCCAGTTGATTGTATCTGGCCCGTGAACGGGTGGCCGTGAACTCATGGGATCCAGCCTGCAAGTGGCCAGTGATTCTGGTTCTGGCCCCACTGGGTAGATGTGGCTGTTTCTGCTGCACTGGGCAGGTGAACAGGTGGGGCTGCTTCCACCTAGCACTAACGCAGTGGCATCATCTGTGGCTCTGGGCAAATGCCCTGATCCCCCACCTAGAACCTGCTGGCCACATCCACAGCTGATGCCGGTGCCTGCCCGGGGCTGCTTTTGCCATGCTGGGTGGGTGGTGACATAAACAGCAGGTTCCAGGTCAGGGTGGGGATTGGGGCATGCTACAGCACCAAGCAGGTTCTGAGAGAGCAGTGTGGCTCTCGAGAGGACACTAAAACTCATTAAGTGGACCTCCAGTCAAAATAATTGCCCATCCTTAGTCTAGGACCTTACACTGGTCTTTGTTGAATTTTGTTTTGTGGGCTAGCCCAGTTCTCCAGTACATCAAACCTGGAGAATCCTTTGGATAAAAATCCTTTGGATTTCTATTTTATCCTCTCAAGTGTTTGCTTGAAACCCCTCCCTGTTTTGTCTTTTTTTAAGTTTGATCAGTGTACTCTTTCTACCTTGCCGTCCTCTATAATAATTTGCTTCATTTGTGTCTTTGTTATTTTGTCTGTCACACTGAAACAAACATATTTGAGCTCGCTTTTCTAGACTTAGTGATTGATTTCAATTAGTTATGGTGTACTCTAAGTATCCGAGCAAAAATTGTCCCTTAACACCCTTACTTTAACCTGTAACACCCTTACCAAGGTGAAGTAGAGAATAGACAGCAATTGAATGCAGAAGGAATGGCAAGACTAAGACAAAGCGAAACAAAGAGTAGACAACAATAGAAGGCGAGATTCAGGAATGTAGCTGTGGATTGGTGAGTGTGGTGTGCCAGTTTTGTAACTCTTTAAACTTTCAAGCTGAAAGACTGTCGGATGGCCAATTCTGGAGTTTTTGTCATAAGGGTAAAGTGATTCTGCCTCCAAGAAGACTGTTTCCAGAGTATTTGCAGGATTTGATGACAAATCAGAACAAGTATTACCAGAACTTTAAAAACAAACAAACTTTTGATCGTACAACAGTGCATTGTCTTTTGAGCAAAGATCATTGTGAGAAGTTGTATGATTCATGGACCATATGGAGGATTGAATCCAAATGCACCATGCATGGAAAATCATCAATGTCTGAAGAAATATTCAAAGGAATTTAGAGAGGAGACGCTTGGAAATGTTGATGGATACCCATTGTATAGAAGAAGTCCAGGCAGAACAGCTCAAGTTGGTGATGACACAGTGGATAATAGAAATGTGATACCCTATAACAAGTAACCTATTTTTGCCCGTCATTTTTTATGGGCTTTTGCGCTAGTCCAAATCATAAATACAGCGATTCTCAACCCAGGTGTCCAGCATCCTGGGGTGCTACAAGATCCTTTTAAGGGTGTTGCAGGGTGCTGCACAATATTAGTACTGTTACGTGTGCAAACACTCTACACGTGAGTCACATGATCAAACCAGAGATTTCTGACAGGAATCCATGGTGTCAAAAACATCCTGCCCTGTTGTGGTCTTTCTGAGTTCTTTGCCACCGAAGAATTGCTCTATTATTTTCCATAGTAAAGACACAAGTAGAAGTTAAGAACTGGCATTTTTCTGAGGGGGGCCTAGGATCTAAGAAAGATTGGGAGCTACTGCATTAATCACAATGTTAAATAGCCCTGGACCCAGAGAAGACCCGTGGGAGACCGCCACCTGAAACCTCCTGCCAGTCTGATATTGATTGATCCAGGTTTAATCTTTGCTTGCATTTATTCAACCAATTAAGTATCCACCTAATGCGAACTTTAGCCAGCCCATTTTTCTCCAGCTGGATTATGAAGACAATGTATGGGCCTGTGTCCACTGCTTTTCTCTTATCCACCAAACCAGGCCCCTTGTCCAAGAAGGAATCAGGTTAGTTTGGCAGGATTGGTTCTCAACACACCCATGCTAGCTGCCGGGGATTGCTGCTTCCCACCTAATGTTTATGAAGTGATTATTTTATGATCTTTATTAGCTTATTGCCTTGCTGCTCAGTCCAGGGGAGCACAGAAAATTAGGGTTGGAAGGGACCTCAGGCAGTCATCTAGTTCAACCCCCGATCAAAGCTGGATCATCCCCAACTAGATCATCCCAGCCAAGGCTTTGAAGATTCTACCACTTCTCTGGGTTACCTGTTCCACTGCTTTACTACCCTCCTAGTGAGAAAGTTCTTCCTCATATCTAACCTAAACTGCCCTCACTGCAACTTAAGACCATTGCTGATTGTTCTGCCATCTGCCACCACTGAACCACTGGAGTTTAGCTCCATCCTCTTTGGAACTACCCTTCAGGTGGTCGAAGGTTACTGTTAAATCCCTTCTCAGTCTTCTGTTCTCTAGATGAAATAAGCTCAGTTCCTTCAGCCTCTCCTCACAAGTCATGTGCCCCAGTCCCCTAACCATTTTCGTTGCCCTCTGCTGGACTCTCTCCAACTTGTCCACATCCTTTCTGTAGTGGGGGCCCCAAAACTGGACACAGTTCTCCACATGTGGCCTCACCAGTGCTGAATAGAGAGGAAGAATCACTTCCCTAGATCTACTGGCAACTCCTATTAATACAGCCCAGTATGTCATTAGCCTTCTTCTCAACTAGGGCACACTGTTGACTTATATCCACCTTATTGTCTACTGTAACCCTCAGGTCTTTTTCCGCAGATTCACTGCCCAGCCAGTCGGTCCCCAGCCTGTACTGGTGCATGGGATTGTTCTGTCCTAAGTGCAGGACTTTGCACTTGTCCTTGTTGAACCTCATGAGATTTCTTTTGGTCCAGTCCTCCAGTGCATCGGTGTTGCTGAATCCTAGCCCTACCCTCCAGCATATCTAATATTCCCTCCAGCTTGCTGTTATCCGTGAATTTGCTGAGGGTGCGCCCCATCCCGTCTTCCAGATCATTGATGGAGATATTGAACAAAACCAGCCCCAGGTCCAACCCCCAGGGTACTCCATTTGACATCAGCTGATAACTAGACATTGAGCCATTGATCACTACCTGTTGAGCCCGACAATTCAGTCAGTTTTCTGTCCACCTTATGGTCCATTCATCCAACCTGTACTTCCTTAGCTTGCCTGTAAGAATATTGAGATAACTTTAGCAAGGCTTTTGATACAATCTAAGGTATATCATGTCTGCTGCTCTCCTTACATCCAAGAGCATGTTTTGCTCATATTTTGTCTGTATGGGAAGTGACGAGTTTCCCTAGCTCAGAGAACATGCTTCATCACATGCTTAGATCATTTAGTGCAGGGATGTCAAAGATCTGGCAAATGGCCTGGATCCAGCCTGCAGAGCCATGTCATTTGGCTCAGGGGGCTCCCCATAGAGCCAGAAACTGAGTGGTGGCAGCATAAATGGTCATGGCTCCTAGAGCTAGGGCAATTAATGCTGCCACTGTTCATCCTTCTGCTAAATTTCCCTTGGCTGGATCCCAGTGCAGAGCTATATCATCTGGCCTCAGGGCTGCCCATGGGACTGGAAGGTTGGTGGTGGGAAGATTGGCAACTGCCGTAGTTCCTGGGGCCATGGCAATTAATGCTGCCACTGCCAAATTTCTGGCCCCTGGGGCAGCCCCACAGGCCAGCTGACCTGCCTTTGCTGTGTCTGGCCCCACAAAAATCATCTGGTTCACAGGTCTGGTTGAGTTTGATACCCCTGCTCTACTGTGTTCTCTGCCTTCAGCCTGGGAGCTGTGTGCATGTCCAGAGAGGTGCTCATAATCTGCTGACATGGGAGGCAGTACTTGATGAGAGTGAGAGCTTGCCCTCCCTTCTGGAGAGGGAACAAGCTCCATCTGACTAATAGCCGTGTGTGTGTGTCCCTGCTACCCCAGACCGCACTGCTCTGAAGGTTAGAAACCACCTTGTTTCCCACCTTCATTTCACTGGACTGGGTAAGCCACACTTTAATTCCCCTCTTGGATGATGTAGGCTCCTTGCTTTCTCTTCCTTTCTTAAATGCAGGGACTGTTTGCTGTTCTCCACATATACAGCAGCAGACACATCTTGATCGGTTCTACCTCACCTCTCCATCCTTTCAAACTAGAGGTGCACGGATACATTGGTCCCATATTGGATCAGCACCAACACAGGGAACATTTGAAGCATCAGAAGTCGGCTTTTTTTGCCTGATGCAGCTGGTAAATGCCCCGTGCATGCACACAGCTGCAGCATGCTCAGGTCCAGGAGCACAGCCCAGCAGCTTGGAGACGAGCATCTGGGTGGTAGGTCTGGTGTTGGGGGAAGGCAGGGAAGGGGCATGGGGTGGGGCAGATTGAGGCCTCTGTGGTGAGGGAGGGAGTGGGGCTTGGGCAGGTGCTGCTCAGCCAGGGTGGGGCAGGGCATGGCGCAGGACAGAGCCATGAGCGGCATAGTGGGGGCATAGTGGGGGTGGCTCCCACCCTGCGCACACCCTGGGAGAGCATGGAGGGTGTGTGCCCCCAGATCTGCCACTGTGGGCTGGGGCTGGGGGTTGCACCATGCTCTTCCCAGCGAGGGCTGGGTCAGGCTGTGTTTGGAGCATGCGGTGGCAGCACTGGGAGGAGGACTACGGG
>NW_005842711.1:130855-161972 GCF_000455745.1 Alligator sinensis
CCTCCCGAGGTGCACGCAGGGCAGAAGCCACCCCCCCATGCCCTCTGGACGAGCCACTCACAGCTCTCTCCTGCATCCTGCCCCACCCTGGCTAAGCAGTGCCTGCCCCAGCCCCACTCCTTCCCTTACCACCGGGTCCTTGATCGGCCTCCCCCACACCCCTTCCCCCAAACCAGACTTACAGGCCCAACGCTGGTCTCCAAGCTTACTGGCTGCATATCGGAATCAGATCGGTATTGGTCAATGCGGCTCCTTAAAAATCGGTCATCAGTATCAGCCCAAAAAAATCTCTATCAGTGCACCCCTACTTCAAACCTCATATAACTGGGTTTGCTCTATCTGCTTGTTGCCCCCTAGGCTCCCCCAGAGATTCAGCACAGCAGCTGTCCATGTGTACAAAGTGATGGCAAGGTAGGGCCTGGAGCTTCTAGCCTAGAGCTTGTGAAAAATCTTTCCTGTGTGACCTGGTCAGAGTTCTCTTCCTGCACTGGCCATCACATGCATAGAAGCATAGAAAAATTAGGCTGGAAGGGACCTCCAGAGGTCATCTTGCTCAACTACCTGCCTGAGGCAGGATCAGCCCTATCCAAACTATCCTATATAAACCATAAACTAAACTCTACCTAAGACTATCCTCAACCCTGACATGACACAGACATAACACCCTAACCTGCCACAGGTAAATCAGGGGAACCATGGTAGCCAGTGTTCTGCTACCAAAATGTTGTCAATATATGCTCAAGAAATCCTGGGTAGAGGGCCATGGATATGTGCCATGGGTGTGTGAATGAGTCTTGTGTATGTCAAGGGTGAGACAAGTCCGATGTCTGAAGAGCCAGGTTTGATGGAATGTAGGTGCAAGGTTTCACACTAGATATGGAGTTGGTTATGGCAGTGCTATGTGCAGATTGGGTTGCTGTACATGCCAAGGGCACAAACAGCTCTGGACTTTAGTGTTTGCTGTCATAGGGCCAGGGAGCGGGAAGCAACATCCTGGGGCTTTGGCCCAGTCCCCTCCAGGCAGCCCCATCATGTCATTTCCCTGGTAAAACTATTGCTTTTGTCATGGGTGAGGATGTGTGTAAAAATCATGGCTGTAAGTTTAACGTCTACTGTGCAGTCACTGTCTGCCTTGGGCTCTTTGCAGGTTTTTGCTGCTAACCATGGGAGAGCTCTGCTGTGTCTAATCTGAGCCTGGGGCATAATTAACTGTACAACCTAGCTCTCTGTACTGAGCGAGTTGTACACCCCTTGTCTGCTCCTCCCTGCCCCGTGGCTCGGTGTGTTGGACATCTGGCTGTTCAGATAATCATGACTTTAGCTACTGGTAGCTTTGGGGAGGCTGAAACATTCCCTCTGGCCTCAAGGTGACTGTTGAAACCTCAGGAGAGATCTGATGTCCTGGGCATTGCCTGATTGTAAGTTGGGGGTGGGATCGTCTTACTTATGTTTGTTTTTTTTGTTTGTTTGTTCCCCCCCCCCCGCTAATGATGGTGTGTGGCCATGTTACTTGACTTATTCAGGAAGACCAGAATAGCATCGAATGTGCTGTGACTACTGTACAGAAGTCATCCCATGCGGTCCCAGCAGCCCAGCTAGAACCCTCCCAGATAGGTCTCGTGGACCCAGCTGGCAAGGCGTGTATGCGCCATCTCTGTGGGAAGGAGCTGTCATTCTGTTCTGTTTTTTTATACAGCCCCTGCACCCTGGGGCCTTGGTCCATGCCAGAGCCCTGAGGGGCTGGGGTAATATTGATAATACTAATCATCCCATTGCAATCCAGGGGGGACCACCCCCTCTTCAATATTTGGAAACCCATCATCCACGAGAAGCAGGTTGTGAAATCCCTGAGCCCCTTTGCAAAGTCAGAGCCTTTTTTTAAAAAGGGCAGGAGGAGTTTCCTACCTTTCCAAGGTATTTTTACAACCACCAGTGCAGGCAACAGTGCCAGGGACTGTGGCAGGAGCCTACTTTCAGCCTTTATTCCACCTCTTTGTCTCCTCCTTTCTCCTGCCTTTTGTTTCCCCTCTTGCAACTTGTCAGCAGCGCTGTCTTGGTGGCAGGAGGATCTTCTCTCTCTCTCTCTCTCTCTCGCCCTGTCAAGGGCTTCCCAGAGTGCCTGCCTTCAAAGGCAAGGTCTTCTGCCTTCTCCCTAGGGCTGCAGAGATCCCCTCCATGTCCCCTCAGCACTTGTGCTCAGTCATCTGGGGACAGGAGTTGCTTTCCTTTGCGGCTGGAATGAAACTCAAGAGCCCACTTGAGCCGACAGCCGCCTGGAAGAGAGAATGAAAGAGGAGGCCCAGGTGTGTTTGCCTTCCTTCTCATCATTGCACTGTGTGGCTGCAAAGTCAAGTGGCCAAGCTGCTGATGGGAGGGGACCTGCTGTTGGCCTGTCCCCTCCCAGGCTGCTTTGGGAGCGTGTGTATGGGAATGCTGCAGCTGCTTGCCTAGTCTCCTCCTCCTGCCTGCTCGTTTGCTTGCTCCGCTTCACCTAAGGTGCCTCCCTCAGCAGCTTTCCATGGGCTGAGGCAATGGCTACTGCAGCCAGAGCCCTGCTGCCTGCCAGGATTCCCTCCCTTGGTGAGCCAGGACTGGCTTGGAAAGAGAGCAGCTGTAGGCTGGGCTCAGGAGCGTGCCGGGGTGAGCTTGCCTGGAGTGCTCTGTGCCGGGGCTCTGACGCTGAGAGCAAACAGGAGTTTTTCGCTTTGCAGCATGAGGAGCAGTTGGACAAAGGGCTGACTTTAAAACACAGGTGACTTGGGAAATGTCCTGATTTATAGATGTGAGCTGTTCCTCAGTCTCTGGGATGCTAGATAAGGCGAATCGTGGGGGAAGGGGCTTCTGGAATGGCCCCCAATGCCTGTTAGAAGTCAGCCGATAAAACGGAGGAGCTTCCCACCTGAGCTGCCGGAGCTGGCCTGCCTTCTGCCATCATCACGGGATTCGCCTTCAGGACCGAGTAGATCTCTTGGCCCAGGGCTGCTTTGCTGTGGGGTTCTTGCCTCACCCTCAGTCTCTCACCCCTTTTCTTGTCGCTCGGAGAAGGATGGGAACTTCCATTCTCTCTTCACATGCTTCGCTCCCAAGCTGGAGAAGAACCATTCTCGCTATCCCTCCAGGCTGTTCTCCTTAAGGCTGCATGCTGAGCTCCTCACCCTGGGGAGAGAATGATGTGGCTGGCACCTCTCATGGCTGAGTCTCTGTCCATTCAAGGAAGAGAAATCATATGCGGGTTTTCTCTACTGCCTCAGTTAGCCATGTGCGGCCGAAGGCTCTTGCCCGGCACTCGGAGGTTCTTGGATCCCGTGAGACTTTGTTCCATGCTCTGAGAGAGCGCTGACTTCTGCAGAGACAAGCTCTACCTTGGGATTCTTGGCAGGAGGCCAGAGGACCCCTGTGATTCCTGTTTAACAGCGGGGGACTGGAGCACAGAGCATCAACAGGACTTACCCAAGGTTGCACAAGGGGTGTGTGGCAAGGAAGGGTCTTGACCATGGCTCTCCTAAGCCTTGAGCTAGTACTCTAGCCAGCAGGCCCCCTTTCCCCCACTGGAACCATTCTCTCTGCAGGAAGCTTGGGCCAATGGGATGATGTGCCTGGGTCTGTGGCTTTGCACGGAAGCCTCATTGTGGCCCTTGCTGGGTTGTGGGAGGCTCAGCGCCTGCTATCACCCACCCGGGACCTGTTCCTGAACACTGACAGAGCTTTCCTCTTGTGGTCTGTTTTCCCATCAGCCCATGGGGAGCTTCATGTGTGACCCAGTCTGAGCTCCCACCGTCACGGTGCCATGCTAGGCTCCTACCTACTGCATAGGAGACATCTGTGGTCCCCTAGCTCCAGGACCTGGCTCCCAACCTCTGAGACACCGTGCCCTGGTTTTACGGAGTAAGAATGCCCTATCCTTGCTTGTCCCCTCCCTTGAGCTGCAAGGGCTTCCTAGCTTCAGGCTAGCCTGTGCCAGAAGAGCAAGAATCCTGCCCCACAGAAGGAGCTGTCCCCAAATCAGAGCCTGCTAGAAAGAGTGCTGAGGCCAACCAGGGGACAGGCTGGGTTATGCTTTTCATCTCCAGTCTCAGGGCTTAGTTCCTTAGGAGCACAGGCCCCAGGTGAATCTGCTTCAGCTATGGATAGAGTTGTGGACGGATCATCCTGACTGATCTCTCAGCTGTCTGGGTCTCTTACAGACACAGACCACTTGCACCATCTTCCTCATGTAGGAAAGGTGTTTCTGTCTTCCCCTCCCCCTGTGTCCTTGTCACCAAATGGAATATCTAATCGGGCCTCTCATTCTCTGCTCTCCTAGATGCCTGGCAATCATGACACATTACAGCATTGCTTCCCTTGGAAATATTCCATTAGGGCTTCTCTCCATGTTCTCTAATGAAACTGGAGAAAATGCAGGACGATTTGCAATGGTGACATCTGTATCTTAAGATTACGTCTCTCTGCCCATTACAACCCCACGTCTCCCCTCAGCAATTGTCTCGGAAAGCATCTATCCTGGAACTTCTTGTTCTGGTTGTTATCTGATGTGGATTCTACTTTTAAAATTTGTTCCAACTCTGAAAAAGGAAACCTGAATCCCTGCAGAAGGCGTCCTTGTGGTGGGGGAGGAGGAGCAGGCAGGTTAAATTTGAGAAGAACAAAAAAAAACCCCTGCACATGTTAATAAATATTCCCCTTCATCTGCTTATCAATGAGGAAGAGAAGTTTGTAAAATTGTGGAAGTATTCATTTTTTATTTGATTTACCTGCCACCATTCCTGACAGAGGCTTGGGGCAGCTTACAGAAGAACAGAATAACTTGTAAGCATTTTCCTGTTTTCTAAAGCAGGAGAAAACCTAAAGCAGAAACCTCCCAAACAATATCCTGGCCTATCTTGCTTTGCCAAATAACTGCCCAAATAGGAAGGCCTTGCAGTGCTTCCGAAAGACGTCCAGGCTCGTGATCTGATGGGCCTCAAGGAGTTCAAGAGCTGAGGGGTTACCGCTGAGAACAACCCCCAGTTTGTTTTTGCCAAGCAAACTTGGCTTATTGATGGTACTTAAGGAAGTTGCTTTCAGCTGACCTTAAGATTCCTTAAAGCAGTGAGTAACACCGCTGTCTAGGTCTTGTATAGGGAGCCACCAGGGTTGTAACCCTTTGCTTTTGCATTGTGCAGTGGAGCCTTCTGATTTCAGATTTAGCTGTCTACCTCTTGTGAATGTGTATAACCCTGTAGCAGTTCAGCATAGAAATCCAGAGCGCAATTAGTATCATCCTAACAGATGGGTGCCTTGATTTATCTAGCAGCCTGGTGTTGTACCAGTTTCATTAAAACTGGAGCAACCTTGTGAGTGAATCCCTGCCCTGCAGGTGAACTTATCTTTCATCTGTTTCGGTTGCCCCTCATTAGCCACGTTTAAACTGATAGAGAGCATCTGCACACTAAATTGCACCCATTGCAACAGCAGATCCTGTAGTATGAGGGTCTGATTTAGGGAGGACCTGGTTCTGCATAGCACCAGGGGTTGAGAGAGCCCACACCCCAGTTGGCTGTCTCTGGTTCCTTAGACTGTCTGCCGGGCCTCTTATTATTACCAATGAAATGCCTGGAGCATTGAACTGGAAAGGGCCCCTATTGTCTTGTAATTCAGTCACATGTGCGTTCAGGCAGCCATTAATTCAAGGAATCCCCAGAATCATGGCTGCAAGTCCCAGACCTGAAACATCACAGCAGAGGTCAGCAAATTTTGAGCAACAGCAGCTGAATTGTCTAGAGTGGGCTGCCTGCGACCTGATCCCTGCTGCTGTGTCCTGCCACATGCTGCCCTATCCCATGAATTCCTCCGTCACCGAATGTTGCCAACACGTTTTCCCCAGTGCCAAATCACTATTGCTGTCCTGGCCAGTGGGCTGGCTACAATCCCTTTGATTTGATCCAGCCTGCAGGCCATAGGTTGCCATCCCACACCCTGTAGCATGCTGTAGGCCACAGCAGGGGTGACAAGGCTCCTGACCCATGGGATGTAGTTAGCTAACATTGCGAAGCAATCTGGAGTTCTGCACCATTCAGGACATCCATGCTAGATCCTTACAGACAAGCTTTGTGTCTCTGCAGTGGATATCCGTTCAGGCTCCTGGTCAGTTCCCTGTTCCTGGGAAGGTAAAGGCTTCCAAATTTGTCTCTGGAGCCTGCAGCTGTCACAGGTGGTGGTTTGTGGTGGACTAGAAGTCAGCTTTGGCTTCTGTTTCTTAAATCAAAAGAAATATATGGTTGCTACTTGCTCTTTGCCTTGTCCAGCCTGTTTGCACTGAGGCAGACCAGTTTGTGGGCCAGTGTGTTTCCCTATCCCTTCATGCCCCTTTTTCATGGGTTTCCTAGTGCAGAGTAGCAGACACCAGCCCAGCGTCCCATAGAAAGAAGGTCAAGGGGTGAGTGCAAGACCTGCAGTCCTGTGACATCAAGGTTATGACCTTGAACACCTAGTCTACAAACAGAAACCTTAAATGTCCCACCAGTTATGCGTGCACTTAGTATCATGGGCTAGATGGTCAAGTAATGCATTTATGGTGCAGTGGGCCAGAGTCTTGGCAAGTATAAATTGGCATAACTCTCTTGAAACAAATGGAAAAGCCCCTGTTTACCCTGGCAGATTAGCTTGGCCACAAATGTGCAATGGTGTTCATTCCCACTGTTGCTCTGACTGTGTTCAGATAAATGTTAGTGTGGCTGTAAAGGGGCATGCAAAGAACAAGATGCCATGCTAACATAGCAGCTGCACCCCACTGTTGGCTGCTCTGAAAGCAAAGTGCTTTGGGAACTCTAGGATTCATGGTGTTTTGTCAGATCATCTGTCTCCCTTCACTCATGTACACTTTTTTTGTTAAGCTTAAGACATTGTTCTGAGGTGGTGGGTGTTTTAGTGTCTGGGTTTTATTTTTGACTAAAGATCAGGAACAGTTTTTACAATTGCTTATGAGTAAAAGTGATCTAGAGTCAAGTAATGTTTGCTGCTGCTCCTTTTGTCCTAATGTAAAAACGACAGAGTGGATGCAACTTGTCAGGTCATCTTAGTGTTCGAAAATAGGTGTATGCTTGAATTTTTGTGTGAATGAGAGTGAGCTTCCCAGCATCCATAGTCTGGTAGGAGTATCATTATGAAGTGCCTTTCTTCCTGAAGGGTTTTTAAATTTCCTAAAAGCCTGTGTGTACCATTCATGATGCACTGCAAATGCAGCTGTTTCTGGTGTGGAGAAGCAGCGACAGCTCGCATGTTACCATTAAAGCAACCAGTGTAAGGGAGGAGGTGGAGGAGAGCATTTTCATTTGAAATCTTGGGGCTGGGGGAAGGGTTAATGTCTGATGTTTGTTGACCTTAAGGCTGAGAGGGATCATGGACTTGCCTAACCCTAGGGGTATCAAAGCAATGGCCTGTCGGCTGGATCTAGTGTACAGAGACCTTAAATCCATTCCATGAGATTCCTAGAGAGTGCTGGAAATGTGGGGGTGAGGTGAGTGAGGCTTGACCTGCTGTCTACCCTGGCAGAACTACAGAATCCCTTTGGGAATATGTGTATGTGGCGGGGTGGAAGCAATGGTTGCCTTTTAACTCCCATGCTTCTGTCAGGTCCCAGTACGGCCCATGAAGAGCCCTGTGGTCTGGATTCAGCTGGGAGCCCTGTTGAGTAACACCACCAATCTAGCCTAACCTCCTGCATGGCACAGGCTCTTGAATGGCACAGGCTTGAACATAGAGGGTAGCCTGGGCGACAGTTACCATGATCTCATCCAGTTCACTGTCCGCTATGAGGACAACACATCAACTAGCAGGATTGAAGTCCTGGACTTCAAAAATGCTGAATTCAACAGGTTCAGGGCATTAGTAGGGGAGGCGATGCGGAACCAGGGGTGGAAGGTAAATGGGGTGCACGAAGAGTGGTCGTTCCTCAAGGACACTATCCTCGAAGCACAAAAGAAAACTGTTCCCATGAAGAGGAAAGGTAGCAGAAGGGCTGGCAAGCCCTCCTGGCTCAATAAGGACATTGTGGTCCTCTTGAAAAAGAAAAAAAGGGGCGTACACACAGGAGAAGCTAGGGACAGTCCTCCTGTACAACAGTGGTCCGCACTTTCAGGGAAATGATTAGGAAAGCTAAGGCAGTGACTGAGTTTAAGTTAGCCATTGGATTCGAGGACAATAAGAAGTCCTTTAGGTATGTAGGGAGCAGAAGGAAAACAAATGGAAATGTGGGACCCCTGCTTAACATCTCAGGACAGCTGGTAATGGACACTCAGGGAAAAAATGAACTCCTGAATGCCCACTTTGCTCCAGTATTTCACTGGACCAAGGGGAAAAACAAGCGAGATAAGGATCACAGGGGGCATGGTGGGAATGATAGCCTTTCCACTGTGGATGCTGAGCTGGTGCAAAACCAACTAGAAAAGCTAGACATTTATAAGTCAGCAGGACCAGATGGACTTTACCCGAGAGTGCTGATGGAACTGGCTGAGGTCATTGCAGAACCCCTGGCAAGACTCTTTCAGAAATCGTGGCACACAGAGGAGATCCCTGAGGACTGGAAGAGGGCCAACATTGTGCCCATCTTCAAGAAGGGGATGAGGAGAGGACCCAGGCAACTATAGGCCAGCCAGTCTAACCTCCATCCCAGGGAAAATCCTGGAAAATCTAATTAAAGAATCTATGTGCGATACGCTCATTGAGGGTAAGATTCTGAACGACAGCCAGCATGGCTTCATCGTGGGTAGGTCTCGTCTTACCAGTCTCATCTCCTTCTACGAACAGGTCTCTCGCCACCTGGACACGGGAGGAAATGTCAACGGTATATACTTAGACTTCCAAAAGGCTTTTGATCTAGTATCCCACAATATCCTTGTGGAAAAATTGGAAGATTGTGGGCTTAACTGCTCAACAGTTCAGTGGGTGGGAAACTGGCTGCATGGTAGGACCCAGAGAGTTCTCACGAACAGATCTTTGTCGTCCTGGTGAGATGTGGTCAGTGGTGTCCCTCAGGGATCCGTGTTTGGACCGGTGCTTTTCAGCATCTTTATTAATGATTTGGATGTGGGTGTGAAAAGCTCACTGGCCAAGTTTGCAGACAACACCAACTTATGGGGGAGCGTGGTCATGCCAGAAGATAGGTTGCAGATGCAGGCAGACCTGGACAGGCTGGAGAATTGGGTGGACCAGACCCAAATAAAATTCAACATTCAGAAGTGTAAGGTGTTCTATCTGGGGACAAACAATCCCCAACATACCTACAGGCTCGGTGGTGACAATTTGACTTGCCGTGGCCAAAAGGGACCTAGAAGTAGTGATTGACCATCGCATGAACATAAGCCAGCAGTGTAATGCGGTGGCCAGCAGAGCAAACATGCTGGCATGCATTAACCGTTGCATCTTATGCAAAACTTAAGGAAGTGATACTCCCACTGTACTCTGCACTAGTGAGACCACAGCTGGAGTACTGCATCCAGTTCAGGCTTCCACAATTCAAAAAAAGATGTGGAGAAACTTGAGAGAGTCCAGAGGAAAGCCACATGCATGATCAGAGGACAAAGGAACAGTTCTTATGAGGAGAGGCGGAGAGCCATGGGACTCTTCAGCCTGGAAAAGCACAGGCTCAGGTGTGACCTGGTGGCAGCCTATAAGTATATAAGGGGTGTGCATCAGGATCTGGGGGAATGCCTGTTCACCAGAGCACCCCAAAGGAAGGTCAAACGGTCACAAACTCCTGCATGACTGTTTTAGGCCAGACATAAGGAAAGACTTCTTTACTGTCCGAGCCCCCAAGGCCTGGAATAGATTGCCTCCAGAGGTGGTGCAAGCACCTGCTCTGGACTCTTTCAAGAAACATTTGGATGCTTATCTTGCCCCAGCAAGACCCTAGCTGACTTACTACCCCTGGGGCAGGGGGCTGGACTCGATGATCTTCTGAGGTCCCTTCCTAGCCCTAATACCTATGAAAATCTATGAAAATAATTTCGCTTCAGTATTGCAAACCAATATCCCTTACAGGCACAGAGTTGAGTCAGACTGTTCCTTCAGCTACTTATACGGTATAAAATGTGCTGGATCTATAACTCAGAGATTGATGTATGCACTTTATAGACTAACCAAAGTAGGGGTGGGTGGGGGTGTGTGTGTGTGTATGTGTGTGTGTTGTGTGTGTGTATATATATATAGCACAGGGGTATAGGTTGTAGCTGTGTTGGTCTAAGGACATAGGCAGACAAGGTTCTTTGGGTGAATCTGATATCTTTTATTAGACCAACTTAAATAGTTGGAAAAAAAATTTTAAGCAAGCTTTCGTGTTCAAAAACCCTTTGTCAGGCTAAGGAAGTTTCAGCAGTTGGTGTGTGCTCTTCCTGAATGGGACAAAAAGTAAAGAAGCCAGAGGCTGGGGTGGGCTGCATGCACAACAGACAGTCAGTGGAGATGTAGGTTGAGGAGTCAATGGGTGAGAGACAGGCTGGGTGGCGGGGGAGAGAAGGGGGATGAATAGTGGAGAAGTACCTGGGGAGGCGGATGTCAGGCAGGTTATAATATGTCATAAATATATATATAGCACAGGCTTTCATGCATTATTATCCTGATGCATAATTGCCGTGGCTACAAGCATGTTGAGGACAAACCAGGCAATCCTTTTCTGTTCAATGCCAACAAAGAAGGGGACAAAGAAGCTGGATAGTAGATCCAGATTCCAGTGTCCAGCTGAACCATCCAGTTGGCATCCTGCCCCCTGCACAGGGCCAAGAATTTCTCCCCAGAGCTGGATTGGAGCCTGCCATTGCAGTGCCATCCAATCTTGCATGGGGGACTCCAGGTGACAGGGAATCCACCCCCTAAGTGTGAGCTGCTTGGTGTTTAATTACAGCTGGTAAATCATCTGAGTTCAGGGTTGAGTTTATCTCACTTCCGCTTCCAGCCACTGGAGCTTGTTCTGCCTTTGTCAGCAAGGTCAGAAAGCTGCCCCCCCGCCTCCCCCCCCCCGCACGCATGTCCTCCTCGTGTGTGAGACCTGCATGCTGTGACCAAGTTGCTTCTCAGTTGTTCAAGAGGCTGAGCAGGTTGAGCTCTGTAAGCCTTGTATTGCTGGACTTGTGTTCCTGCCCCCTGTTTTTGTGGTCCTAACTGGCATGGCACGGCACTAACAGTGGGGCTTGGAGGTATTATCTGCAGTGACCCTAAGACAGGAGTCAGCAGCCTTTCAAGGAGCAGCAGGTCACTGTCACCGCTTCCCCTACTGCTGCCCTGTGACTCTGTAGCATTCAAGCCGCTTGCTCTCACCCCAGCCCTCCCTGCTCTGTGCCAAGGCTGCTCTCTCGCTCTTGAACCCCCATAATGCAGCCACCCCTTATCCCTCACTGCCAACGGCTCCTGCTGATGCTGACTGCTACCAATGGCAAATTTGGCCGTGATGGAAGCAGTAAGGGGGTGCGTGAGAAAGCAGGGAGGGCTGAGGCAACAGCAGACAGCACCTTGGACTACACAGAGCAGTGGAGCAAAGGGGAACATGCCTTTAGGTTGACACTGGGGTGGGCCCCTATCGCTTGTCCGACTGCAGTGTTTCCCACTACTGCCAAATTGCTCTAAACATCTCAGCTCTACAGGCTGATGCCGTTGCTTGTCAGGCCCAGTTCTGCCCATGGGCCATAGGTAGCTGATCCCTGCCCTAAGGCATCCTTGAAGTGGCTGATCTCCGAGGTAGCCTCCCGTTTTGTAGGGACCACCTGCCTCACTTTGTTCCCAGAGGCTATCCTGCATTTGACTGTATTTTAAACACATCGCAGTGCATTGTGACCATTTAAGTAGACACTTCATACAAGTATCGACCCTACCTTATTTGCTATCCAGCCAAGCTTTGTTACGTACGAACTTTATATTAGCAAAGATTTTGATGTTGCCTAGACTAGAGGCTGGCAACCTATGGAGCCATTGGATCCAGGCCACAGTGGCTGGGGGCTTTGGTGGCATTTGGAAGCAGGGGGCTTTGCACCTCATTGTGGCTGGGTGGCAAAGACAAGCAGTGGCAGTGGCCAGGTCCTAGCACAGCCCTCCTTTGACCTGAGCTGGGTCATTCTGTCCTACTGCTGGAAAATGTTGCTGACCCCTGGTCTAGGTTATGGATAAAAATATCTAGCAGAGGACTGGCAGCCTAGTAGGGTTTTGGCTACAATAGAAATAATATCTGCAGTGTTGCAAAAAATGCCAGAGGATGTCTGACGGAGTGGTCGGGGTCCTGGTACGTGACTGACCAGATTGACAACTGATGTCCCAAGCGCCCTTGTTTAAACAAGTGCAGGTTTTTGAGAGCTGGTTGCCAGCAGCATGGTTTCATTCTATAGTCTTCCCAGCTCTTGCTGGGGTGGGAAGGGGACATGCATCACAGTCCTTGAATGTGTCACCAGTCAAAGCGTGCAGCCCCGATAGTCTTCTCATGCCAAGCCTTGTCAACACAGAGGTGTTCTGGGCTTGGCCTTTGGCATTTCACCCAATTCTGTGCTGGGCAGAGAATGGTTTAGCCTGCTGTCCCAGTCAGTCTCTTTCTGTTGGTTATCAGGCTGCGTCCAGTTTTTCTGTAGCCGCGAGGGTCCCAGTGTTTCCTGCAAGTGGAAGGTTTTATCTGGCTGCTGGTGGCAATTGTCTGGGCTCACTGAACACCTGCTATGCCAGTCTTGCAACATCTATAAATAGTCCCTGCCCGGCTACCCAAGAGCAGTACATACGCTTCATGCTGCTGTTGAGGCCAACCTGGACACGATTTAAAAATAAGCTGGTGGGAGCACTCTGGGCAAAGCTTCTGCACTGCCTCCCTGCTGTCCACTGTTCCCTCTAGGATGTACCCACCCCTCACCCAGAGGACCGCGTCATGGGGCTCTCGCCAGCATTGCACAATTGCTCCATTCCTCTCAGGAAGCCGTTGGAGGAAGGTGCTTGTGGGCAGGAAAGGGGCCATGCCTGCTACTTGCGGCTGGGTGTAAAACTCGGAGTGAAATTGTAGGACTTGTCATGCTGGATCAGACCATTGGTTTAGACCAGATGTGCTTCCTCAGACCAGCGGTGACCTAGGTCTGAAGGGCAGACAACCCCCAATACAGTTCCTGACCCACTGCAGGTTTGGGCTTGGAGAAGTCACGAGGACAGCTTCCTACATCAGCAAACTGATACCTACAACACAAGAATGGACTCATTCATACACGCACCTTTGCAAACTGGTTTGGGTCATAAAACTAAAGCTTCCCTTTAAAAATTTTGACTGCGGCATTGCTCTCTGACTACCTGGGGTGTTGCATCCTGGGAAGAATCCCTCAAACTTTGAATAATTTGATTGTCATGACAAAGCAGCACCAACGGAGCTTTATAGCATTTGTTGAATAAACAGCAGCCACTGAAAAAAAGCTTTAGGAACAAGGTGTATCACAGTCTTCTTTTTCTGTGTGGGGGATGCCCGGTACTCCTGTGCGTCAGGGCTTCTGCTGGTCACCTCTGGGGGAAGAAAGGAATTGTTTTCTTTCCTGAACATTTTATTTGGTTTCTGTCTTTTTTTTTTTTTTGTTCCCCTGAAGCATGGGGCGCACAGCTGAAGAAAAGACTTTTGACTGCATGCTCCTCTTTTCCTTGCAGTACTTAAAAACTTCTCAGGTACCTGGCTAGAGAGACTTGTTCTTTCACTTAAATCAAACTGACCTCCAGAATGGGTGTTTAGAAGCATTGTTTTCTTCCAGATCGGACCCTTTGTAGGATGGGGTGAAGATCCTCTTCCGGTTTTCTGCTGAGCATATGTTAATGGATGACTTCTCTATCTTGGCAGTGCCCTCGTCCTCCTGTTTCGGGGTGCTGGTTGGTTGGTAATGGTCTCTGCGGTTGTCAGATGTGAGGGGTTGGAGTGCAGCATTTGTAGGATGTGCGATCGCCTGCGTACCCAGAGGCCTCTTCCAGTCTTGGGTCCCTGAAATAATAAGGTTCTTATCTTTTCTTCCTTCCCCTGCATATAAATCTTACTGTCATTACATTGCGTCTCAAGTCACTGGCTCTTCGTTGCACTTAACCCGGCATGTTATTCCGACCCCAGGAGGCTCTGGACTATTTGCATTATGGTTCCCCACATTGAACAGAACACAAAATTCTATGAAACAAATTCCCCACATTGTCAGAACTTCTTTCCATTTCAGGGTTTGGGATGTACTGAGTAGTTGGGGCGAGTGCCTCTGGGGCTTGTGTGAATCTATTCTGCCCAGCTCATATAAAAAGAGGAGGCCAGATATAGAGGTGGTAGCAAGGAAGTCTAGAAATAGATTCTCAACCCATTTGTACCTTTGTAAGGGGAAGAATCCAAGGAAAATCCACAAACATCTCATGGCAGCCCTTTGGGCTGATGATAGCCAGCCTGCCTCAAAAAGCTTCTTGCTAGAAATTAGTCAGCTGGAGTTCGTTCTGCCCTACCATTTTGCCAAGAAGGCATTGTTCTCCGTCATGGCATCCTGGGAGTGGGTGCCTGAAAGACTCTCAAAATACAGGTCATGCGAGTGGCCAGGGTTCTCTGCTTGTGTGAATTAGTATGTGATTGTTCTGGGAAACACAGCCTCTCTCTGAAATGTTAATGACCAAAAAGCTCAACTGGGAAAACCCCCACACTTTTTGCAAGGATTTGGGAACATGATGCAAGTAGGAAGAGTTGCTCAGTAGGGAGGAGCAAAACAGATTGACACAAGACTTGACTAGTTTTAGCTAAAGACTGTCTTGGAATAATGTGCCCTAGCTTTTGTTGATGCTGTTCTTTGTTTCCAGTGAAGATAAAATTCCTAGTTTTGTCTGGGTCTGGACATAATGAAGCATGTTAAAATTGAGGTAATGTTAAAACTGCACAACAGAAATTTTGGGGAAATGTTGGAATATGGTCACTAAAACCTGGAGAGTCAAGAGTTCACAAAGGTAAACCAAATGCACACCCGGTTTACTGAGAGATGCACACGTAAGGTTGTCTGGATGCCTTAGCTCTGTCCTGTCATGACACCGTGCCAAAACCCTGTATGTACGATGAGGCATTCAAGTGTGTGTTGTCTCAAATTAAATTTAAAGCAACCACCACCTTGTGAATACTGGCTCATCATGCTGGTCTTGTAAATGCTTTGTCTCACCAGAGCAATGCCTGCAGCAGCTTAGCTTCCCCTTCTTTCCTCCCTCCCATTGTCCTCTGTGCACACATGGGTGATTGTTCCCTCTCCCTCCTGCTTTCTCCTCCTTGAACTTCCCACCTCCCCCTGCTTGCACCACTGCACTCTCCTTCCTGCTCTCCATGACGAGTAGAGCTGGTGCAGCAGTCTGGGTATTTAAAATATCAAGCTCCATCGAGCAGGGTTGTCCTGCGTTCCACCTGTCTGCCATTTCCCACCCCCTGTCCTTGCCCCATTGCTCCAGCTACAGAACCAGTTGGGGTCTCCAGGCTCACTCTCTCCCTCTGGCTTCCCCTTTTGTGCCTTGGGGTGGAGTGGTGCAGCTGCAGTACTACAGGAGCCCATGGTCTATGGTGTCTGAGAGGCACAATGTGGCAGGCAGTCCATGGTAGGGGAGAGGGGATCAGTGCAGTGGAGGGGGAGGCACTGAGCATATGGTGCAGCAGGAGGGGCATGTAGTGTGCAGCCCACGGGGCATGTGATCCCCAACCACGCAGCTGGGCAGCCTGGCCGTAGAGGAAAGCTCTTCGGTTAGCCAAGGTTCAAGAGAAAAAATCCTGCTTTGGAGAACGTCATGGGAGAGTTCAGAATAGCAGAGTTGATTTTTGGCTGATCTGCTGAGATGCAGCCTTCAAAACTGTCTCCACTGTCGTGTTTTAAAGGTAAAACCTGATGGCACAACAGCCGCCATCTTTCTTATGGGCAGCAAAGCTGCGCTTCTACTGGGAATGGTGGGAGCTGGTAGAGGTTTTGAAAGAGGGCAGTCCTTCCTGGCGGTCTGTGTGGGAAATGTCATTTGTTAGCTTCCGCTGAAGGAAAAACTTTTGCTTATGAAGACTAGCAGGCCCAAACTGACCATTGACCCAAAGAACATTACAGAAGACATAGCCTGCATACAGAATTTAACGGGTTTAAATGTTGGGAAATCTAGTCAGTCTATGATCCTCATTACTGAGATCATTTGAGATAGAAAAATGTGATACCAGGTGCCATGTTTCTTTAAGGAGCCACTTTAAATTATTTAAACTGTTTAGTAGATTTAATTGTGAATACTCTGAAAATGTCTCTGTGCTCTTCGAGAGTAAGCACTGTAACTTGCTGAGGGAGTCATGCTGTATTTTTCATATATAATGTAGAGATGTGGCCTGAGTGTTAAGTGCTAAACTCAAGTTGTTCTTGATTCTGAAGCCACTGTCATAATTTCATCTCCAGTGGAGTCAACTGGAGTCCACAGGACAAGTGGTAAGATTTGTGGAGATTAGGATTCCTCCTTCTACAAGCTGGAGGGAATGTTAAAAGCCCATGAGTAGCCAAAAGTCATAAGCAATTTGAGAACATTGATATTGCATTGTATTCTAACTGCTACAGGGTCAAACTGACTGAGCTTTGAAGTTAAAGGCATGTTTCAGTGGTATCCACTCTTCCTACTCAGTCAGGATCTTACTCCTGCTTACTTCTTAGGATAATTGAGAATGTGCTTGGAATAGTGGTGGTTTGGTTTTGTTTCCTAGGTAAAACCAATGCCAAAACAATAGCCTGTGCTCTTCTGAGATATAGCCCCCTCAAGACTCAATGAACTACTGGCCATAGCTTGAAAAGAGCTGCCAAGGAGCTGCTCCGCTAGTTGAGAGCCCACTTTGTTGCCCTGTCCCTGATCTGCCATAAACCTGTGCCAGCCAGCGACTGCCTTGACAGTCATTGTAGGCAGCAGCCTGCTATGGAGCACAGCAGCCTCTGGCCAGACAGACCACTGGCTTGCCCAACCTCCAGGTCCTGGTTACATCAGGTTCCTGCCAGCCAAGGGGTCTCCTAGCTGGAGGATTACACCAGCTGCCTAGCACGGTGTATTACTTTTGCACTGCCAGCACGGAACAAATAGCCTAGATTAGAGCCATAGAGCTAATCCCATATTCTGGCTCAGCCTGGCCAAATCTGTAGGGAGAGAGTCTTGCCCAGCCAGGCGTCGGAACTAATGAGATCTGCATGCAGCTTGGCCGAGTGCCGCAGCGTTCCCGCACGCGTGCAGGGTCTGAGTTACTTGTAAGCATTCAGAGAGTGCTGCTGGGCGATTTGGTGGCAGAGAGCAGGTTTCCCTGATTGCAGGGAGGACAGCTTTATTAGCCTTGACAGCAACCAGCCGTCCTGAGCGGAGGATCCCAGGGGGCATCCCCTGAGCCGCAGCACAGCCAGACAGGGCAGATGAGATCCAAAGTGACCTGAGGGAGTCTCTCTTGCCAGCTGATGCCTCAAATACGAGTGGAGGCAAGGCAGCATGCAAGTTCCCAAGGGCTCCCATTGAAGTTGTTGGTCAGACGGGAGGGATTTAAATGGTGCCAAGTCAGGCCCTGAATGTGCTGACAGGATACAGTAACTGATGGGGCAGAAGGCAGCTAGGAGAGTCAGAGAAACCTGGAGCAGAAAGGGGCAGGAAGCTGAATCCCCTGCATTCATTGCTGGTAGAACACAGGCCACTTTTATCTGAGCTGCCCATGTGCTGCGGGAACCTGGCGGAAACTTGACTGAGAAACTTCCAAATGTGATGACCTTGTAGCTGAGCTTGGATGGCATTCAAGCACCTTGAACAGAAAACGTTCTTTCATGGGACAGTGATGCATCCTCTGCTGGTGAGGAACATTCTTCCACATGTCACATGAATCTTGTTTAAAAGGTGGTGGGTGGAAGAAATCAGCCCCTCTTCTCCTTGGTGAAGTTGATGAATTATTTTCCAGAAGAGGTAAAAGTTTTCTCAACAACCACCCTGGAATAAATTCAAGAAGCCTTGTTGTTGTTGTTGTTGCATCATCAGAGAAACATGCCAACAGGTAGGCACTCTGTGGGCGGGAAGACTGGTCAAGAAAAACAAAGGCTTGTGGTAGGAAGCAAGTGCAAGTATGAGTTTTGCACACACTTGGGATGGCAAATGTCCTTACGTCCAATGCTGATGAGGAAAGTTCCTGCCATGTGTTGCGCTCTCTGACAGAGCATGCACAAGGTAACAGCCAAGTTTGTTGATGCCAAGAGAAGGAACTGCTGAAGTATCTGGTCTTTCTGCTTGCAAGTTCATCTCCAGTCTGCAGTGGAATTTCCAGGGACTTCTCCCTCCAGCTGGAGACCCCAGGAAATTAGCCACCTTGACCTGGGCAAGGGCAGGTGCTGTTTGCACAGATTCCATTTCCAAGTGCATTGGAATTTAGGAACAGCCCTGGAAAGAGACCCTCTGGGACCATCAAGTTCGGTCCCCTGAAATCACAGTCCACCACATACCCAAGGAATCCCCAGGATCATGACTTCAAACCGTCCCACACAAAACCAAGGCATGGTGCCAGAAACACTGCAGGCAGCTGTAATGTGCCCCAGCTTATTGCCCAGAAGAGTTAACTTGAGGCTTGTGCCTGGCCACCATTCCCCTTACTGTTCCTTCTGCTCCTGGGGTCTCTGGTCTCCCCCTCCCTCCTCTGGCTTCTGCTTTCTGCCCTCCTTTTACCCCTAGAGATGGCGCAATGCAGCCTGCAGGGGTCCAGGAAATCTATGCAGCCCATGTGCCTGGGAAGTCCATGGAACCTGCATGTGGGGGGGGTGTCTCCGTGGCATGTGTGGCCAGTGGTGCATATTATTCCCAGCTGCTCAGAACTTGAACAGTCCTACTACAGTCTGTAGTACTGGTTTTCAAACCAAGGTACACATACCCCTGGGGGTATGCAGCACTTTGCCAAGAGATACGTGCTTGAATTTTAATAATGGCAGCGGAAGCTTTGCCGTACATTAACGTCAATGTTGACTTTCTTCCTAAGGAATAAATGTATAGACACATGTCAAGTGTAGGGAGTACAAGCAGCAAAATTTTGTAGGTAAAGGGGTATATGGCCAGAAACGTTTGAAAATATCTGAACTATAGGTTAGCATGGGGGATGAAGATACGAGTAATGGCCTTCAATTACAGTGACAGGAAAGTAACTGGTGAATACCGTGTTGTTTCTGTTGAAAGTCGACTGAAAATTTTCAGGTTCAGCTTTAGGAAAAGCAGCTTTTTGACATGAACATCAGTTGATCGCTCCAGATACAGTCCTTAAACTGCTCTTGCCCTTGCAAGATCCCACAGGAAAACCCGGTAACCAAGGAAAGGATCCCAGAGGATTAAACGAACTAAAAATAATAAGAACCATGCTGAAAAAACGTCTTGTTTGGTGTGTTTGTTGAATGCACAGAAATATTATGAGGACAGAAGTCAAGACTGTCAGGGATGCAATTACAGGTCCCTCCCTGCATGTGTGTTGAGTGTGACTTTTTATGGTTCTTTTAAAGCAAGGGTGTCAAACATGGCCTGTGAGGCTTCTTACTGTCCAGAAGACCCACCTCTGTATCCAACCCATAGGGCTGGAAATTCATCGGTGGGGCCACTAATGCCACCATTGCTGGACCTGCCAAATTTCCAGGTTGAATAGCAGTGGCAGCATTAACCCCCTGAGTGCTGGTGGCCCCACCACCATGTTTCTGGTTCATGATTTCTGTTGGGGACATCTTTCAGCGATGGCAGAGCAACGAGTGGTGATAGCAGCCCTGCGCTGATACAGCAGCTCCCAGCTACAAGATTACATCAGTGCAGTTAGCACACACAGGTTCATGCTGGCATTGCCACCATCCATCCCACTACCAGAGGTGGGCTGTTAGGCCCCAGACTGCAAGAAATCCCATGGTTTGGATGCGACTAACCAACTCATATGGGTATGACACCCCTGTTTTAGAGGAGTAAAGGTTGACTTGAAACTGGAACAATTCACTGTGTATGTAGAAGACTCTAGGGCAAAGGGACCTCATGCAGGAAGGCCTTCCGAGGAGTCTAAAGGAGTGAGACAGCCACTTTCAGTGATACTTGTATTTTTTTTAGTTGTAATTCCCTGTTCCTCCTTCAGTGGTGTTGATCACTTTGGCAATGGCAAAAATGGGACCTGGATTTCTAGACAGAGGGACACTGAGTTCGTGGCAGACATCTTGAAAGGTTTGGTTCTGTCATGCGGTGACAAGAGGATGGCTGATCTCTGGGTGCAGGGACAACCAGGTAACAGTGATGCCACTGATGCCATGAACAGCAAGGTTGTTGGTCATGGGCTGTTAGTCATAGGAGCTCTGAATTTTTTTTTTCTGGCAGTTGCACACAGATGTTGATGAAGAACGTTTCCAACCTCCCATACATCATGGGCCCTTGCCTCTGAATCTTCCCCAGGTTAGAGTTGACTGAAAAAGGTTTGGGCTTCAAAGCCAACCCCATTTCAGGGGTTGGTGATGGGGTCTGGGAAAGGCCTCTCGGGTGGGAAGGGTAGGATACAATTAGGCCAGACTGAGCCAGATGGTGGTGGAGGATTTGGAGAATAAATTCCAATCTGCCATTTGACAATGTCCTCCCAGGGGTGAGGGTAATGTGAAGCAGCCTGGAACCTACAGTAATTGAGTGCCATGGAGCCCATTTAGGCCCAGACTATTCAATGAGGGGCTTACAGGAACAGTGGGGAGCACTGCATATTGTGTTCTTGGCTCCTGGCCACCCAGGTCTATGCATATAAATGGGATGAGTACCAGTGATCTAGCTAGTTTCTTGTACCAGACCTTAGGCCTGCCTGAATCCGCAGTGAGGGTGTGGTGAGTCTGACCTGGGGCTATCCCGTGAGTTTGCACGGAGCCTGGAACTGCTGAGATCTTTGAGACTCCAAGCATTAAACTTAGTCTGAGGAGTACCTGTGCTGATGCTGCCTGTACCTCAGACTGGTACGTCACCATCTTCAGGGGCGCAGCCCTCATGAGCCAGCCTCCAAAACTTATCAAAGTGGCTTAAATCACCATTGGGATATTTTTTATGTGGCTGTGGAAGTAGAAAGGACCTACTAGCCTTGGGGTCCAGTCTTGGCCATCACAGACAGCAGGCTTGTCACCACCCTTGCCACCTGAATTTGATCCATAGGAAAATCGAGTTAAGTTTTTTGGGTTTTTTTTAATGCCTGCTGCTCAGATGACAAAGCTATTCCAGAACCTCACTGCTCTGACGGTTAAGGACCACCTTCTGGTACCCAGCCAGGATTCATCCATGACCAGCGATAACCATTTATTCAGTGTAAACAGCTCTTCTCCCTCCCTGGTGCTTACCCCAATACAGTTATAAAGAGGAGCCCTATCCCCTGAGCCATTGTTTTGCTACAGTGAGTAAGCCAAGCTCTTAGCCTCCTTTCACAAGATGGGTTTTCCTCTCTGCAGCATCCTGCCTGCCTAGCTCTGATCTGCACCTGTTGCAGTTTGAGTTGGTTTTTCCTGACTGCAAATGATTAGAGCGATACACACCATTTCTGATAAGGTCTTACCATTGCCTCATCCATTGACATCGGTGCTTCTCTGTCTTCATTGGACATTCCTTGCCTGATACACAGTGTTTGCTGTTTCATGGCCACTTCTTGATGGTGAGTTGTCATCACCCAATGATTAATTTGCACACCAAGGCCCCTGTCCTCCTTTGTTGTTTCCAGCAGATGAGCCTCCAGTTTAAAGCAGCAATTTCTGTCATTCATCCTCAAGTGCATGACCTTGCATTCTGTAATGCTGAATTTCAGCCCGTTTCAAATATCCTGGTCCTCAAGACCATCTCATCTGTTTCCAGTGTGATATGCTGCTCTTCCCCACTTCTGCGTTGGTGATGCTTCCCAGCTTTGTAATATTGGCCAATTTTATTTGTGTGCTCCTGCATTTTGGTGCCAAGGTCATAAAGAAGGGTTGTCTTGAGACCATTTAACATTTCCAGTTTTTGAGGAGCTCCCAGGTCCACTCTTGCAGTCTTTCACACTTCAGTCTGTGATCATCTCTTTCACAAGAGCCTTACCCACCTGGCAACCTTGTGCTAATCTTCATCCCTTCTAGTTTATGTAATCATCTCCTACATGGCAGCATGTCAGACAGTTTACTGAAATCCCTTCTGTTGTCTAGAAAATCAGCACTCTCATCAAAGATACAGTATTGGCTTGGTACAATCTACCTCTGTAAAACTGTGGCTTATACCAGCTGGGAACTGTGCCATACATTTCAAGGCTGAAGCACAAGAGGATGGAGTTAAGGTTTAACTTTTCTGCCTTCATTTCCTTTCCTGACACTGGAAAGCCCAATTCCTCAGCCTTAATGTTCTATTGACTGCAGGGCTTAGTTTTGGATGCACGACATGTTAGAAGACTGCCTGAATACTCTGCATTATCTTCTTCATTATAAACGGCATTGCCTCCCTTTCCAGCTACAGTGAGGGCTGCTTTCTGTGACTGGTAAATAAAGGGACAAGATTTTCCTCTCTGATCTCTGTCTGGGAACAATTTAATGCTCACAATTTGAGCCATTTAGTTCTCTGTCCCAATTTTCAGGAACAGGCAGTGATATAAATGTCTGAGTGGCCTAAATAGCAGGGGCAGAATTATGGCTGTAATTCCTCCGGTCGGAGCGTGAGAGGCCCGGTTAATATGAGAGCTGAAAACTTGGCCCCAAGAATCTCGGGAAGAAAGTTCTGAGGAGACTGATTGGTCACGTCGTCTTCTGAGAGATTTCCTTGAGATGTGGTGGGAGATTGAACAGGAAGTTCGTCTGGCTGTGAAGCTGAGGGCTCGCGGGTTCCAGTGACGGGCCAAAAATGCAAACCTAGATCGACCTAAAGGAAAACATCAAATGCAGACGAAGCCTGGGAAGTGTATGAAAGCTGGCTGGGCAGCTTGGCTCCTGGTGCAGAACTGGAGGGAATGGTTATGTGCAGACAAGGCAGCTTCTACAGCAGCCTCAGGAGTTTGGAGGGGGTCTTAGTGATGCCTCCATGATGCAGCTTGTGCCCTGTTTCCTTTGCGGCCCTAGAAAACAGGACCCACCTTGGAGGGTTCTCTTCACCCTGCTTCCCCTTGCAACCATGGTGCTTTCCTTCACGCAGAAAATTGGTCCTCTCCTAGCACTGCCAACAACCTGAGGAACCTGCCGGTGCTTCCCTCTGCTTCTGCCTAGGAAAAGACACTGAGGGTGACTGTACATCCAGTCCTGAGGCCTGTGGTTCAGTCACTGGCTTGGAACTCAGGATGCCTGAATGCAACTCCCTGCTTTTCCCCAGACATCCTGCTTGGCCTTGGCAAGTCACTTGGTGCTGCTTTGTGTGTCTGTTTTCCCATCTGTAAATTTGAAGATGAGAATGCAACGGCGAGGAGGAACTTGTTAAAAACTGGGAAGGGTTCAGGTACAAAAGTGACAGGGAACCAACGGACCTGCCAGGAACACCTCAGCAGCCTCACGCTAGTGCTTGGGCTTCTCCAGCCCCAGCTGCAATGGGTCTGTCCTCTGACTGGTGACACAGGGATGTTCGCACCATCCAGCTTCCTCCACAAACCAGCCCTTCTGGGTCTTACAATTTCACACAGTGCCCTGCTGCCTCTTTGCAGGATACCGTTGCCTTCCCTGAGATTCTGCTTCTCCATCTCTTCTTATTTTGATCCCCTGCTTGCTCCTTCCCAGCTCCGTGTACACAAGACACCATGCAGCTCTGGGAATCCCTGAGTGCTCTGGGGTGTGTATCCATCTGCTTGTGAGCATGTCTACGCTTGCGGGCCATGGGGAAGACATGGGTCATCCTCAGCCAGGGTGCCATGAGGTCCTTTTAAGTGTGCTGTGAAGTTCACGGAAAGTATTAGCACTGTTAGGTGTGTAAACACCTATACGTGCTTCACAAGATAAACCCAGAGGTTTCGAGTAGGAAACCATGGTGTCAAAACGTTCTGACCTGTTGTGGTCTTTCTGAGCTCGCTGCAGCAGAAGAATCACTCTGTTGTTTTTCCAGAGTTAAAGAAAAAAAAAAAAGGAAAGGAAAAACAGTGAAAGCTCAGAGCTGGCATTTTCCAAGGAGGGCCTTGCGTCTTAAAAGGTTGAGAACTGCTGACACAGATATCCGTGCTCTTAATCTGCAGCCCTCAGAAGAGGATCACGTCCAGTTTAGCCTCAGTAGAATCCTTCATCCAGATGTTTATTTGAGTCCTATGAAATCATGGCAGATTTCACTGACCATAAACATTGCAGGGAGCCGGGCCAATATCCAGAGATGTGTCATGCTTCCTATGTAGCTGTCTTCCAGGAGTACACAGAGCTTCCTGATCCCTGCTAACTAGGGCAGCTTGAACACTAGCCCATGTAAGCGTGCCAACAGGCATCGTGTTTGCTTAGGCTTTTGCTCCAGCGCAGGCCGCACGCTAAGCCTCTAGCTGTGCCCACAGTAGCAGTGTCCCGTGGGAGGGCTCTGGCCAGACTCCTGCAAGCGCTTGGTCAACACATTAAGAATAAACAGTGGAGGAAGACAGTCTTCTCTTTCCATTCAGCAAACTGTAGCAGGATCCCTGCAGGGAGATGCAGGCCAGCCCGTGCTTCGGGGATGGAATATTCCAGCAGCTCCCATTTGGATAGGATGTTGCTCATTCTGTCGCATCGCCAGAGCCCCCAGGGATGGAAGGGGAGAGATACTTTCAGTAAGAGATTGTAAGTGGCCCAGCACATGCCAACCCTCTGAGGTCTGCGTTGAGGGATTGCAGCAGTGCAATATCCTTGGCCTAGTGTAGCCCAAATGGAGCAGGAACAGAGCTATTTGTGAGCCATTGGGAGGAAGGGACACTGTGGGAATGGGTAAGACCCCTGCAGACCTTTCAGGGAATCAAGGATTGTTATATAGGGGATCAGGCTGCTTGTTAGACAGGTGTCATTACAGATGTGCAATAAGCATGGATCCGTCCACACCATTGAGTGCTGCCACAGTCTCGATCTATTGGAGACAGCATGCCTTGGCTTGGGGGGTCAGAGAGGCAGGAGGATGGCTGGTGCCCAGCCACAAGCAGAAGGCTGACTGGTGAGAGAAGCTGGGAATGCTAGATTATGACCTTCAGTGATAGCAAAGTCAGCGTGAGCAACTGACGCCACATCCAGTGGGAAGCTGAGTCCTGTGGGAAGGTCGCTTGCCTGCAGGGAATTTAACCCAGGATGTTCCAGTTCACTGACTGGGGCAGTGGCCTGCTGGCCATCATTGGCACGTGACCTGGCTACCAGAGGGGGGATGGAGGTGTCTGGCAAGAGCCTGGGTCATGCTAATGCTGATTACAAGTGCAAGGCCGTTGGCATGAGCCCTGGAGCCCTCCAGACACATGGACAAGCCAGCGTTCATTCAGCACTCCCCTTGCTCCCTGTTCTGCAGCTGTGCCTCTGCCGCCCCCTGCCATTGTTTGCAGAGACCACTTCCTGAGAAGCCTGTGCCTTCATAACTCCTCTGAGGACTCAAAGGAGAACAAGGGTCTGATGGCAGAGACAGAATGGCACCAAGCTGGTGATGTGGAGTAAGGGCTAGAGGGGATCCCTCCATCGTTCTGTACACGGTAGGATGTGGGGCCATGGAGCTAGCACTGTCCTGGCATGGCAGGGGTTGGCGTGTGGAGCAAGTGGTTTGTCCCGGGACAGCAACTTCTCATGGCAAGTGCATTGGGGCAGATCAGATGCAAACTTCTTGCCTCCCAGTCTGAATCCCGAGCACTGGAGGAAGGGAGAAGGTGTTGGCAGAGCTCATTGAGAACTGGGTCTCTCAAAGTGCATGTAAGGTGACTGAGCAGTAACTGCATGTGCTGTATGAAAGGAAATGGGGGACTGGAGTCCTGTGATGTCTAGGGGCAGCAGAGAGCAGAGGAGGCTACTGTTTGACATGCAAACCACAGTCTCCGCTCCCAAGAAAATCGTCAGTCAGGAGGCATAAGCTCACTTGCCAGTCGGCTCCAGGTTCACTTCCAGGCCAATCTAAACTGGCATGCAGCCTTGTTGTGCTGGGCCATGTGTGGACCCAGAGCTGGTTTCTGGAGTTGGAGGGATTTGGAGCTCTCTGGGCTTGTTTGCGGGGCAGTGATGACATGTCCCAGCCCTACTGTTCCTGGCAAGCCCTGCTCCCTGTGCCTACAGGCCTGCTCCAGACCAAGAAGCATGTGATGAGACTGTTTCTGGGATGTCCCCAGAAGCTGCTCTCAAGACCTGGGTCTCTGGCCACTGGAGATGACCTCGGAGTGGCCTTCACAGGGTGGGGACACTGTGGCAAGAGAGGGTGCTTGGGAATGGACCGGAGGGCATGGGCTGCTGCTATGTTATAAATGCTCCCTGTTGTGCCAAGTATGCTCTGGACCCACAGAGATGATCCCTAACTTGGAAGGAGTGGGGGTTGGGCCTCCTCATGCTGAGTGCTACGGGGTGCTGTATGGACCCAAGGAGACTTTTTCTGGCTCATAAGAATGTCATCAGACCATTGTAAACCATTCTTGAAGCTGCAGGCACCAGTGACAAACCACCTGTGGCTTCTGGGGGAGAAGAGGGACTGTGAGAAAGGAGCTGAAGGTGGCAGCTGGAGCAAGGAGAGTGGATAGGTGAAGGACTAAGAGGATTTGCCAGTCTTTCCCTTGATGTTGCACTGAACCTGCCAGCCTCAGATCCACCAGCCTTGGAAAGGCTCCGGCTGCTGGTACACAAGGACCTGCTTTGTAGATCCTCAGCAGCTGCTGCTGCTGCTTCCCATGGTGAGACTTCAGATGAGGTGTCTGGGTTCATGGGGCGCTTGCATCTAAATGTTAGACTGGTTGGGAGAAGAAAAGTGCTGCCCTTCCCTCCCCCTTTACTTGCCACCCCAGAGCCAGCTGTCCCGCACAAAGAACTCTCCAGGGTCCGGCACTGGTGAGAAGACAACTACAGTTTCATGCTCAGCCCTGCAGTAGGAGGCCAACAACCTGTCCCTGGCTTGCAGCAGGCTCTGAGAGTGGCTGTTTTGAAGGGAGCTTGCAACAGATTTCATCCATGTCACCAGTGTAGTGGCTTTCCAAAGTCAAGGTTAATGGCTGTCGCAGCTCTCAGCTCCTCTCTGCCCCGGATGTGGTGGGGCTGAAGCTCCACACCTGTGGTCAGTCTGGGGGCTAACTGAGCTGGTCTGTGCAGCACAGGCCCGGATGAGACAACTTCCTGGGAGGCCTGGTGGCTGAGGTGTGAGAGCATTTAATGCAAGCAGTCACAGAATGAGTGAGCTCAGCTTTTAGTAGCCAGCCCTGCCTACAAGGACAATCGCATTGCTCAAGAGAGCCTGAGATTGAGGTAGTTCAGTTGTTTTCAACCTCAGTAGACTGTAGGCCCTGCTCAGAAAATGCCAGCTCTTTGTATTCATTCGTTGGGGGGGGGTTCTTTGTTTGTTTGTTTTTATCCCAGCAAAATACTGGAGCAGTTCTTCTGTTGCAAAGAACTCTGAAATACCACCACAGGGCTGAACGTCTGGAATGCTCTGGAACTCTGAGTTTATCTTGTGGATCATGGGGTAGGCGTTTGGACACTTAACAGCACTAATATTGCATGGAACTCTTAAAAAGATCCCTGGACCCCTTTGGTTGAAAGTCACTGTGGCAGATGGTGTGCATCGCAACATGAGTGCATGGCATTGCTCATTCTCAGGGTACGGCATATTCTGAGCAGCCTCCGGCAGGGGCGGGTTAAAGATCTCATGGGGCCAGAAACAGTTTTGCAGTGATCCGTGCTGAGGTCTTGACACTGAAAACTGAGCCTAATCCATGGATGTGGATATCAAGAGGCCTGAAGTGGAGTCGAGCCAATGGTTGCCACCGTCTGCTCTCGTCACTACATAACAAGTTCCCTTCCAAGAGTGCAGTGGCACTTGAACATGCCTGTCCCTGGTTGCTGGGCAGTGCTGGAAAACTCATGTGGTTGATTTTCGTGCTGGCCTGTCGGAGGAGAGCCTCCTCCAAGTATGCTTCCAGCTGGCCTGAGGCTGCCTGGCATGTTCTGGTGTCTGTCTGGGGAGAAGAAGAGATGGCAGCCAGCAGATGGTCACACACATGCCATAACATGCAGCTGAAATGTAGAACAGCTGGCACAGACAATCTGGCACTGCCAGTAGCAGAAGAACAGAATGGGGATGAAGGTGCAGTACAGTAAAGCGCAGGAAGAGACAGAGACGGGTCTGGATCCTAGAAATTTTCCCCCTACTCCCCCAACCTGGCATAGATGTGAAGAATCGCTCCAGCTGGGATGGAAAGCCAGCCCAGGAAGCACCCGGTGTGCTGCCAGGATCCCCAAACTTTTTGCAGGAAATCCAGGATTCTGACATGGCTGCAGAGATGGATCAAGCGGAATTCATAGACATTTGGGCTGGAAGGGACCCCAGAGGATCATCGAGTCCAGCCCCCTGCCCCATGGGCAGGAAGTCAGCAGGGATCATAGGATCCCAGCAAGATAAGCATCCAAATGTGTCTTGAAGGCGTTCAAAGTGGGTGCTTGAACCGCCTCTGATGGCAGTCTATTCCAAGCCTTGTGGGTTCAGACAGTAAAGAAGTTCTTCCTCGTGTCCAGCCTGAATCGGTTGTGGCGGAGTTTGTGACCATTTGATCTTGTCATCCCTTGGGGTGCTCTGGTGAACAGACATTGACCCAGGTCCTGGTGAGCACCCCGATAAACTTATAGGTGGCCACCAGCTCACCCCTGAGCCTGCGCTTTTCTAGGCTGAAGAGTCCCATGGCTCTCAGCCTTTCATCATAAGGTCTGTTTTCCTGATCTCTGATCATGTACGTGGCTCTCTTCTGCACTCTCTCAAGCTTCTCCACATCCTTTTTGAATTGTGGAGCCCAAAACTGGACGCAGTACTCCAGCTGCAGCCTCACCAAGGCCGAGTACAAGGGGAGAATGACGTCCCGGGATTTGCTTGAGAAGCATCTATGGATGCAAGCCAGAGTTTTGCTTGCTTTACTAGTTGCAGCATCACGTTGAAGGCTTATATTCATCTTGTGGTCAATCATGACCCCCAAGTCCCTTTCATCTGTTGTGCTAACCAGCATAGCACTGCCGAGCCTATAAGCATGGTGCAAGTTTTTTCCTCCCAAGGTGGAGAAGCTTGCATTTTTCGGTGCTGAACACCATCAGGTTATCATCTGCCCATTTCATGAGCCTGTCGAGATCTGCCTGGATCACCCTACTATTCTCAGGTGTGGATGCTTTACCCCAGAGTTTGGTGTCGTCGGCGAACTTGGCCAGCCTGCTTCTCACACCAGTGTCCACATCATTGATGAAGATGTTAAACAGCATAGGCCTTAGGACAGAGCCTTGAGGGACCCCACCGGTGACTGCGCACCAAGATGATTGGCTTCTGTCAACCACCACCCTCTGGGTCCTACTGCGGAGCCAGTTCCCCAGCCAGCGGATCGTGGTGAGGTCAAGGCCGCAGTTAGCCAGTTTTGCTAAAAGGTGATCATGGGATACCAGATTGAAGTCAAGATATACAACATCAATCTCTCCCCGCCCCCCGTCCAGGTGATAGGTCACCTGGTCGTAAAAGGAAATGAGATGGGTCAAGCAAGACCTACCTGCAACCAACCCATGCTGGGAATCCCTCAGGATATGGACAAGGGGCCAGGTTACAGCTTTTCACTGTACAGTATCCTGGCAGGGCCAATCCTGATCCCCATATCAAGGGGCAGGTCTGGCTCCTTTTCAGAACATTGTGTTGGAATCCTAGAGTGTCCTGACCCTCTGGAGTCCGAAGAGAGCACAACTGCTATGTGGGCGCTGGGCGGAGAGCCTGTTATGCAATCTCTGTGCTGACAGCATGTCTTGGTAGTACCAGGGCTCAGTGGGGACATGGCTGCTATCTGTGAACCCTGCCACTTGCTCTTCAGGGCAGCATCTGCTTCTGCAGTGCACCACCTCAAAGGAGGAGTCAGAGTGGCAAATGCAGAATCTGGAAAGACTGAAGTGCAGCAGGGGGCTGTTGCATTGCTGCATGCACACGAATGGGGATGCTGACTGGCTTTACCAAGGATTGGGCCCCCAAGCAGGAGTCCCAAGGAAAGGAGAGAGCATGAACCCTAGGCAGTGTAGGAGAAGCAAGGCCAGTGCTGGATGGGCTAGGGTTTAGAGGGAGGAGGCTGGAGAAGACAGGCCTGGTGGGAATTGTTGAAGAAGGCAGGAGAACTCTTCCTGCCCTGGTGTAGCCTACCATCTTGGGGGAGGGTTCAGGGCAGTGTTGGTTACAGGCCTGCTCTGCTACTCCCCAGTGTCCTCCCAGACATCTTGCCCCTTGACAGAAAGGAGGGAGAGGAACCTTGGTCCAAATGAGGTGTTCCCACAAGAGAACAACACTGGCTGCCCTGCCCTTGCTAACTTGAGCTTGGATACTGCAGCTCATGTGTGTCTAGACAACCTGATTCTTGGTGTGCTTCTCACCTCAGCAGTGCTGTCCCATGCTATGGCACAGAGCAGTTTGTTCCTTAAACTTCCTAGCCCTAAAGGTATCCCCTGCATGCAGCCCCCATCTGACCTGCGTGGCCCTGTAGCAGCCTGCTTCTCTCCAGACTCCTTCCCTGAGCCAGTCATGGGCTTATTGCTCATTGCTGTGTTCATTGCTCAGTAAAGGGTGGCTTTAAAACTGGAGTTCTGTTCCCCTGAATACTCGGAACCAATTCTCTCCCATATTCAGAAAGCATTACCTTCTCAAGGGGTGGGTGCCCTCCAGTCTGGATGTCTGTCTGGCTTGCCTTATCACTCAACTGTTCACTTGCTTCTCACGGAGGTTATGCAATGTGAAGCGGGAAGATATGTTGGTGATTGGACAGTTGTTCCAGTTCAGCACACATGTCCATGGAGCTCTTGGCCTCCTAATACTGCTTCACTGCTTCCTCACACCTGCTGAATCTGTGCATCTGCTGTGGCTGGGATATAGCACCTGGAAGGGACCTGGGGCTGTCCAGATGGAAAGGAAACAGGTTCACACTTCTGGCTGTTGTCCCTGCATTTCTCCATACTGGTGATTGCCAACACCTTCTGCCCTGCACCTTTACTGTGGCTCAGATGGAAATGCCCTCATATCCTGATATGGCTCAAGACTCTTT
>NW_005842711.1:162003-171933 GCF_000455745.1 Alligator sinensis
AAAACTGTTACAGAAACATCATTGAGGGCAGAGGTTGGGGGCCAATGACTTGGGGCTCTCCCATAATCTCTGCTACTTAGAGAGTTCCCTCCAAAGAGTGAGTGACCTGGCCCAGGGAGAGCCAGAAGTACGGGGTGGCACCAGCCCTGCAAACCCAAATGTCAGATGCTTGTTCAGTCCCTGGAATTGGCACTGGGACGAAGCTGAACCCAGGCGTGACTTGAAATGATGCCAGGAGGAGGGGTTTGAAAACCTCCTCTACCACAGAAGAACTCCCTTTTTCATAGACCTCTCACTTTGACCTCAGGAGCTTCCCAGGTTACGTTTGCTATTCTTGGCAATCTGCTCTGAACAGTGGAGACCAACCACTGTTGCTTCCATTTGCAGATGACCAGAAAATTGGGCCTGACCAGGGCCTTATTCACAATCAGACTCAAAAGAAAGATTACCCCAACCCAAGCCTTGCTGCTTCCAGAGAAAAAAGCAAAAACTCCTCCTTTATCCGAATACTTTGTTTGGCAGTTGTGTCCTGCATGCCTGTTCTTTTGAATTCAGCAGTACCACCAAAACATGCTTGCCTTGGCCAGCAGCAGCTAAGTGAGTGTGTGGGTTGAGAGGAGGGGTGGAATACACCGCTGTTTTCTGCTCATGGGAAGGTTTGAGTATCTTGGTGATGTTGCCTGAACAGTTGTGTTTAAGGCATGGTCAGTGCCGAGACATGCAAGGAGAGACCAGAATTTCGCTCTGTAAAACGCGTTTATTAAGAAAGAACACAATTTACTAACAAGCAGTGGACGAGTTACCTTGCGAAGCAGATGTGTTATCCAAGGAGCATTGAGCCACCAGGCTCCATAGGATAGCATGTCACCTCGGCTGTCTTGAAGATGTCTGACTGCCCTTACCTTTTTATTAGTTTTACTTAGCTAATCTAATGCATAATCATGCTTTATGATAATTTCCCTATGCCTACTGGTTTAAGACCCTAGTTATGCTTCACTCATGCCCAAACATGGTGACGTCTTGTTACATCTGTTTCTACCTGACTAGAGGATTAACGTTTTTACTTTAACCTTAGTCATTGCAAAGTTTCAACAAGGCCTTGGCAAGCTTGTGCAATTAGTTGATAAGCTCAGCTTTCGCTAATCTTGTTTCAGTATGGCCTTGGCAAGCTTGCGCAACTTGATGATGAGCTCAGCTTTTGCTAATCTTGCTGTTGAGGAGTGTGGAGTTGTGGTTGGGGGTTTAACAGTCCTGCTAACTGCAGGCTCTTTGGCCACAATATTGGCTGTCAGTGTGAGAGCCTGGATTGAATCCCTTCACCTGGTACCAAAATGCAACCATCCCTCAAGTTGAGTGCAGCAGCTATTTCAGCAGCTTTTAGGACAGGAAGTGCAAGAGGAGTACAGCATCTAACTGCATCGTCTGGCCATGTGGGGAAAGAAGTGCAGCTGGGAAGAACTTAATTTGCCCAAACCCAAGTTTTGCCCAGAGTTTGAGGCTCATACCATCACTTTGTGTGTCGGAGATGCCATAGCATCAGTTACTGCAAGGGCTGAGGTCTAGGCCTTTTCCTTTTCCAGAAGGAAGAGCTAATGGCAGCCCAATGGGCAGTAGCATCCAATTAGAAGTGAAATCTAAATTTTGTTCCCTGTCCTTCTTGAAGAATTTATTTAGGTTCAAATTTTGGAGAATCTACTAATCTCAGTGCGGAAGTAAAGAAAGCTGGGGCCTGACCGGTCCCTTTCTGTTCCCCCTGTTTGCCTTGCTGATTCCAGCTGTTCCCAGCCAAAAGGCTCAAGTTCTGGTATTCCAGACTGGGAACATAAAACTAGCAGAAGTTCTTGTAAGTATTAGCTTTAACCTCTTGGTGCCTTTACCTGTTTCCCCCTAGTCAGGAGTATCAAACTTGTCTGGCCCCACAGGCCGCATAAGCAGTGTGGGGCCAGTCTATGGGCCAGATGAATGGTGTGGGCCCAGCCACATGGCCTGGTTCAGGCCCACAGACCTCCTACATGCCAGATCCAGGCACACGGCACTCGGTCTGGCCAGTCCAGGACTGTATCACACATGGTGCCTATGCAAGGCCAGTCCGAGAGGCGGACTACACATAGTGCCCACACCAGCTGGTCCAGGACTGTCAAGAGGTCATGCAGCACCTGCTCTGGAGCAGCTAGTTGTGGGGGGAGTGGGAAGGGCAGGGAGGGAAGTGCCAAATGCAGCATGGGTCCCAGACTGAGGACGGGCACCATGATTGGTGCATGTCCTGAAGGAGGGGGTAGTGGTGCCATGTGCTAGAGCCAAGCACCATTTGTGGCTATTATTCTGACCCTGGCACATGGAGCTGTGCTGGTATGCATGGTGTGTGATGTGTGGATCAGCTCCAGACTCAGGGGCAATACCAGGGCTGGATGATGGGACTCCACGTAGTAGAACTGTGACACCCTTGCCTCAGTGTTGTGGTGAAAGTTGAATGCCGTTTAGGTTTGCTGGGCCAGGAGACCAATGGCCACCACCTGACACGCCAAGAGCACTTCCAGTAACCTGTGGGGTTTGTTGGTGTTCCATTGCCCGTGCTCAGCCCAGGGGATCCGACATGAATGCAACCCAAAGCAAGGGGCCTGTGTGAGAACCCAGGGAGTACCTGACCGGGTCATAGCCGAGATCAGTCTTCTTCCTGAGCGCTGACAGCAGGCTTGGTGCTAAATGCCGTCATTTGCACTTCCAGCACGAGCCCAGCCCGACACCGCAGCACTGATTCCCCATGGAGCTCTGTGGATGTGATTGTTGTTGCAGACAGATCTGGCTGCTGCCTTTATGACTGCACAAACAATTGTCTGCGGGTTTCTCTGCTCACCTAGCGTTTGCTCTCTGTCAGCCGCTTCTCAGTAAATCAGTTGCTTCACTAGACATCTTCCTCATTTAGTGCAGGGCCTGGCTGGTGTTCCATCCCTTTGGCAATATCTTTAGTATGCAGGAGGAACTATTATCTGCCTAGCATTCTCCTGCTGGAGGGCGCAGGTTTTTGGTCACTAGCTTGCACGCTGGGTGATCTGGATTTAAACCCCTGCTCTGCCAGACTCCCTGCATACCTTGGAAGTGCCTCAGCTTCTCTGCTCCCCTCAATAAAAAGGACAGTTTATCTTCCCCCATATCCAGAGGGCATTGAGGACAAAGACATTTAAAGGTTATATGGTGAGCAGATACCATGGAACTGGGGGTCAGATGGACACCCAAGAAAGCGTGATCAGTGTAATATGGCTCTCTGGCTTGCAAAAGCAGCAGTGGGTTTTGTGGTGGCTAAAGTGATGTTCACATCATTGGGACACAGCGAGGGCCTGTGGGCTGGCGCACACACTTTGTCTAGCAGACAGCCTACTCCTGGGTTGACATGTTGCTCTGCTCGACTCAGTCACTGATTGTTCTCCAAAAGGTGGACTGTCCTGTCGGAGCTCTCCAGGCTGGTTCCCATGATGTAATGACATCAGAGGACATCATTACAAGCCAGTACCTTGGCTCAAATGAAGTGCCCTAGGTTAACTGCCTGCAAATAATTTCGTTTTGAATTCCAATCCTGCTAAATCATGTTGGGCTGCATCTTCCCTTGCTGAGAAGACAGGACAGTGCCTTGCCTCTCTGCTAAGTCCGTGCCTAGAATGGTCAGGCACTGTTCTTCCTGTATGGGTTTCTCTGTGCTTTTGTGGGGCTGCTGAGTCGTCATATTTGTCTTTTCTGTGCCTGAATTTATCTTACACACCTCTGAAGACTCAGAAACCTCTCAGCAGGCAGTGTGTTCATTGTTGGGTTCCCTGGGCAGGAGTCACTCAGAGATACAGCAGTGCAACTCTGAGTGTAAGGCTCGTAGAGGTTAGGGAGGGAATAGCTATAGAACATCATTGGTCTGTTCCCTTCCCTGGCTGGTGAAGATTTGTCCCGTATACTTTGTCCCGTATACTTTCCTCCTGAGCTTTGCCAATCCAGTTTCAGCTGCCTCGAGTAACACATTTCACCGAGCCCCTTGGAGAAACCATTCTGTTGTGGATAAGCCTCCACTGTTTAGAAAATAATTTTCCTAATATCTAACTTAAATTTTCTGTCCTAAACTCCAATCCTTTACTCCGCCTTTGACCATCCTAAACAACTCCTGGCTAGCAAAGGTTAGAAAGCTTTAATCAAAACAGCAGCAGATTTGTCAGAATAAGGCCTTTCAAAACCAGATTTAATAGAGATTCCCCAGGTGGAAAACGTGCTATGGAACAAAAATTTCATTTAAAAATGTTTAAACATAATTTGTATTTTATTTGATGGGCATTTTCATTTTTATAGTTGCGCGTGTATTTCACGACACATAGCAGTGCCACGTGTTATGCAGGGCTATTTGTATTGCATGTCATAGGACAGATTTGTTAAAATACCAAAACTTGGTTTTATTTCTGAACTAATGAAATGCCAAGCCAACCTGTGGCAGCGTGGGCAGGAGACACTATCAACTGCTATTGTGACGTGGCACTGAGAGTGCATAGTACGCTTCTTTTGGCATGGGTGGTCCCCGTAAAGGACTTTGACATACTTGGCCTTGGCAGATCAAGCTTGTTGTAGAACAGAAACTGCATCATCTGCTGGTGTTTTTATTACTGACATGTTGGAAACTAAGGTAGGAATGTCCAACAAAATTCAAAGCAACATTTCAAAATTATGACTGGAAAATTCTCCAGAACCCTTTTTTTATTCGGAAATTCCATCTAGTGAGAAGTGTTCCAGAATATCTTTGCTCTGGAATGAAATCAAAGCGGAGCCCATCAACATTTCCCTTCCGGTGGAAGTTCTGAGTTCCAGCTCGCTGCGCTGTGTAGTGTCTCTGGGTCAATACAGTAAGAACAGCGAGTTTTATGCACCAATGCACTTTCTTTGTCCCAAAATCCATTTAAGAGCTTTTCCTTATACTTGTACCCACTGTGCTCTCTAGAGAGGCCTCTGTAATTAGCACATGCTTTCTGAGGAGACTGGTGTCCTTTTTTCTTTTTTTTCCTTCTTTTTTGCAGAACTTTTCCTCTGCTCTCGGATTCTGCAGAGGAATTGTGTTGTTGGAGATGGTGTATCCCCTTCACAGCTAAACAGCTCTGTAGCAAGCACCTTCCAAAATAAATCGGAGGCTCTGGTGCTAGGGTAGTAGCTCGTGCTGAATATTTCACAGGCCCCACTGCCCTTTCACCCCTTGCTCTACAGACTTCCTCTTTCCCAGGAGATGTGTGTGAATGATTCTCCATGTGGGGTTCTCTCCTTGAGGGTAGGTTAGCAGCTAAACTGAAGCTGCATGCCTGTGATGCGTTACCAATGCCTCTTCAGTATTCAGGTCACTTTTATTTACTGTGGTCCAGAATGTAGTGGCTTTTCTTGATGAGCTGCAGATCTTTCAGCTGGTGTTTCTTGGTTTCCTGACCTTGAAGCTTGGCAGGTAAGTCCACCCCCCTCAGAGTGTCTGTCTCCCAGGTGATGGCTCCTCGGAGAAAGTTTGTCCTGCCAAGCTGAGTTTTGGCAGCCAATTTGTTGTGAGCTTACATGGGATGTTGATTTTGAAAGCATCTCTGCATCCCAGGCACATTAACATGTTTCAGGCAATGAGGCAGAGTGACAGAGGCCAGCACCGGTGTTCTGCCTCTCAGGTGTTCCAGCTGCTTGAACACAAGAGTTTCTGCTGTTGTGGAGCAGAGCTCATAACGTCTGCTCTCAGATTGTCCCAGAATAATCCTTGCCGCTGTCCAGAGGTACAGAGAAGAAATTATTACTGGATTACCATAGTGGGTAAATCTGAGCCTGTGAAGGCCAAAGCATTCAACTCTCTCATCTCTGGCTGTTTCCAAGAAACCAGGATTTGCAGGCAGTGCAGCTACGTGCTCATCAGGAGGAAGATAAATCACAGCATGTTTTCCTCCAAAGGAGACAGTTGCTAAAAATAGGAGTCATGCTGGAGCTACCGAGAACAAAAGAGCTCCTGGAAACCACCTCTGTCGCTGTCCTCCTCGCCTGCCTATGCTCTCTGCTCCTTGTCCTGCCGCACCTTGCTCCTGAGCCCCCATCTCCTAGGACTTCTGGAAGCCTATGAAAGCTAACATTTTTGGAGCATTAAATATAAAAGGCTGCAGCTTCTCTCCCCTCCCTCAAGCACTCCAGGCCAGGCTTGGTGGTGACTATGGTTCCTGAACGAACGCTGCCACCTGCCATGACCTCAGCATCTTGACATTGCAACCTCGTCATTCCTGTCCAGGAAAGAGTCTAACACCTAATGGGCCCCTGGAGCCTGGAAGCAGTCCTCCTTTGCTGCCACATTTTCAGGCCAGGTTCTGCTCACAAAGCGGGGAAAAACCAGGGCACTCTCAGTAACCATCCTGGGACCTGCTTTGGAATTATATTGGTGTGAGCAGAGTTGGAGTCTGGCCTTCTCTGGCAGATGTTACTAAATCTCAGGCAGAATGCTGTGTCAGCTGAGGTTTTGACAGCTGCCCAGAGGATATGGGAGCCCCAGATTACCTGGGCTTCAGGCAGTTTCCCCAGTGCTTACCACATGAGCATCCTGTCCATGCTTTTGGCTCCTGTTCCAGGTCCTACCTTTGCAGGGGGGCTTCCATTCATTTGATTTCGCAGCACAGTCAATTGAATCATCAGCTCGTGAGACAAATGCCAGGTCCTTCAGACCTGCAAGCCTGAGGCTGGGCAGTGCACTTTGTCTAGGTCCATAGGAGGGGAAGGAGGAGTTATGATACCATCAAGGGTGCAGAGTGCGTCAAAGAGCTGAGCCACATTCCCCAGGAGCTCGTCGTGTCTCTGCCAGTCCTGGCAGCATCCCATTCCCTCACTCATTCTGTAACTTGGCTTTAGGGCTAAATATTAAAGTATCTCTCATTCATGCCAGCCCAGCTCCCTTGTATGATCAGTTCTGCCTCATCTATTCCCCTGGTTAGCTGCACTCTTGTAGCTCTGTGAACAGTCCTGTGACCATGTAGCCCAGTGAGGGCAACCCCATCAGCCACACTGGCCCCACAGAGAGCTCACGCTGCTGTTTTGCATTTGGCTGGCCCAAAAGCACAGCTGGTTTCCTAGCTCAGAGCTGGCTCTCACTGCTGAGAAGTCTGCGGCCCAAGGTGATGACCGCTGAAGCAGGGTTGTGAGGTGCTTGTTTCCTGTGATGAGGCCCAAGGGACCTCTGCTGTTTGACAGGCATGGAGCGTGGCTGCCTGGCAGGGTGCCTGACACTGCACAGGATGCCTGGCTTCAATGAGCTGCTGCTCAGCGTCCCCATGCCCTCTATGCTTGAGGTGAGCTTTGGCTGGCAGAGCCTGCGCATGAGGGGCTCACACTTTTGCCCCTGGGAATGCCCCCACCTGGCAGCTCTCCCATAGCGTTCACAGCAGTCCCTGGAGCCTGGCAGTTGTGCAGGTTCGGACTCCCTAAGGTGGTGCTATGCCGGGAGGTGTGAGTGCAGCCTGGGTGGGCAGTCTGAACTATCATGGGGTCCTGTGGGTAGTGTGCTGCACAGGTTTCAATACTGGGGATTGAAGCCCGTCTGGCCCCTGGGCACTCAGTGCTTATGTGATCTAGCTCAGAGGGGCCCAGCCATGCTGCGCTAGTGCTACTGACTTTTTAAAACCACCTCTCTGTTGCTAAGCCTGGCTTGCTGGCACTGGTGGAACTGTGTTGAGGGCCCTAGGGTAGACAGGCTGCTGCAGCTGCTGCCATTGCTTTAAGCAACACCTTGATTTAGGCCTACCCTGGTTTGATAGGTCAGATCAGCTGAGGCCCTCCTCTTGACAGCCCCTGAGTTTGTAGGCATGGGGCCAATGGTGAGAGGCCCTCAGGAAAGGGAGCTAGTCTTACTAGTGTGGTGATGGTATTCGGGACATGGAAGGACAGTGCCATGGGTTGGGCTCTACCCTACACCTCCGGCAGCCCTAGTAGTTTCCTCATCTGCCACAGACTTTGTGTGGCTTTGAGCATATCACTCAGTGTCTGTACTCTTCACCTGGGAAGAGAGAATAGCACACAGGGACGTAGGAGAGGGTGTGTGCATTTGTGATCACATAACTTTCACATGCTGTAGTGAACAACACCAGAAGCAGAGGCCGTTTTACGAGGCCCCCTTGTTTTCTTGAAGGCTCTTTTGTTCAAGGGGCATGTGATGTATGGAGTCCTTCACAGTCCCCAGGTTGCAGCGCATAGTGGAGGGTGTTTGGTTTTCCCAGGCTTCTGGGCTTTCTGGGTAGCCGCGTGGGGCCAGGAAGGAATTTTTTCCCCTCCTGTTGCTACACGTGTCAGGGCTTTTCACTTTTCTCAGCAGTGCTGGGGATTGTGACTGTGCTGTGCCAGTGCTCCTGCTGGGACTTAAATGCAGAGATTCCTGGCTAGACAGTCTTGCCTCTCCACTCAGTGTCAGACCCGTTGCCACATTTGGGTCAGGAATAAATTTTACCCCATGGGCAAACTGGTGCAAACCATGGGTTTTGCCTTTCTGTGTAGCAGGGGAATGTGGCCTCTATCTGGGGTATCTTGAGTGCATTTAATAAGCCTTGCAGCACCAGGACACATCCAGCCCTCATTCTCCTGCTTTACTTGGGGCAGGTTTGAGGGCTCTTAGTGTCTTTGGGCAATGGCCCTTCTAATTGTGTGACGGGGTTGTTGTGTAGGTTTAGGAATAGGTTAGACAAGGACTTATGTGGGATAGTTTGGATAGGGAGGATCTTGCTTTGAGCAGGGGTTGGACTAGATGTGATCCTCAGAGGTCCCTGCCAACCTGAATATTCTGTGATTTGGAGTTCCCTCTGACTGCCACTGTCAGCCTTTCCACTGCACTGTGCTGTCATAGTTGCACTTCTGTTTGTGGTGAGGGTCCCATTTCGGGAGCGGAGGTGCTATCTGTAGCTGCAGGGCATGGAGGGGTTGTCAGCAAGGTCTGGGGAAGCAGATTATGAGCCCCCAGAAGCACAGCATGGGGCATGCTTCAGATCCTGTTTCCAGTGCCCTCATCCAGTGCTGCCTGCCATGGTCTGGCAGAGGGTTGATGTGCCTCCATGCTGCTTGACCAACAATGCATCATCCTGTGGCACTGCCCAGGCCACAAGCCAGGCCTTTGTCTTGAAACTGGGCTCAGGTCATGCAGATGGGAAGTGGCCCTCGCCACAGTGCAGCAGCCCTGCCACACATCTGCAGGCCAAGAGCAGGTCGGATCATCCTGATGGTATGAGATGCCCCAAGTAAACAAAGTCCTCACAGCTCCCGTCCCCTTGTGCCCCAAGGGAGATTGCTCCTATGTGGGGAGGTTCTTGCAACCATGCCAGGTTCCTTGGCTCCTGACCTATGCTGGGCATCTCTCTGGAGGAAAGGTGAAGGGGTAGCCAGGCAAGGAGGCCTGTGCGATTTCACGCTAAACTGCTTAGCTGCAGGAACGATTATGCGTCGAGTCGCTGGTGCACAGGATTAAACCCTCTTAAGTATGGGTTGGAAATCCTGCAGTAATCCCAACCCAGCTGCAGGAAGGGGAGGGGGGTGCTGGGAAAGCTTCCCAACGCGAATGAGGCTTGTGCACATTGCCATCGAGGAGCCCGGCCCCAGCACTGACTGTGGCACTTTCCTTCTGTCTCTTGCAGACGAGCCTGGCCCAGCCCTCTGCGGTGCTGTCCCGACCACAGCCCACAGGAACGACCTCTGGTAAGTGCTGAAGGTCGGAGCCTGGTATTGCCCATGCTATGGGCAGGTCCATTTTGCCCACAGTGTCTGGCCTGGTCGGGTTCAGAGTACAGCCTCCTTCCTCCCCCTCTAGTCAAAGGCCTTGTCTGCACAGTAAACTTGCCACCCCTGCATCCAGGCCCTGCTGCTGCCCTGTAGGGCATGCATCCCATGAAAACATGACTACAGAGGACTTTGCAGGACATCCTTTCCCTA
>NW_005842711.1:171943-186412 GCF_000455745.1 Alligator sinensis
CCCCACTGCCTTGGGACCAGCTGGGGCTGTTCACAGGAGCTTTCCCACATCCTTCACTGACAGGCATTTGGGACATTTCACTCTGTCCTGTTGGTCTAGCAGGTCAGGCCTTGACTGTAGATCCAACCTGGGGCTCTAGCCAGACCTGGTTATGTCCCCTGTCATTTGGGGCACAGGCAAAGATGGGGACCGGGAATCAAATGCCTCACACCATGGTGTGTTTTCATGTAGCTCTTGGAGCAGCCCGTGTCCCTCCAAACCTACTCCCACATCAGCCTGTGTCCAGCCTATGTCCCTCCCTTGCATCTACCTACACATCCTTCAGCTGCCTGCACACACAGGCTGTCCCCCTAGAAGTGCTGTCTGAGCCCAAGTGTATGCCACTCGCGTTCCCATGCTTTTGGAATGACAGGGGCAGGGGCTGGGTTTGCTACAGCCATTCTCTCCCAGGAGGCTTGCACTGGCACAAGCACTTTAGGGTTAGCAGAGGGACCTTTGAGGAGCAACTGTGGGTCAGAGCAGAGAAACATTGTCTAGTATCAGCCTGATAGAGTGGGGTATCTTTGTGCCCCATGCTGGTGTGGAGCTGTGCTCCTCCTGGACTGGGCAGATCAGTCTTGACTTTCATCTCCCTCTTACCTGCTTCAGCAAGCCCCCAAGATGTCCAGCACACTCTGACAGGTTTAGAGTGGGATCAGGGATGGGAAATTTTTGCAGCAGATCATTCTGAATAACCTATGTAGGCTTTGCACCATAGGCTGGGAAAAGACCATCTTCTAGGGTGTAATTGTTTCAACTGGGTAGGAGCCAGGAGCATTGGAGGACAGAGATCAAGGTTGAGCTTCGCCTTCCCCTTTCTCCAATTCGGGGTCCATCAAACACTGCTTTTAGTGTATTTAAAAGGAGAAGGCCACTGCAGTGTGGGAATCCAGGGGGAGACTGGCAGCCGTGCTGTCTCACCCAACAACGGAGCTTTGTTCTCCCTGCAGCGCAGCTCGACCTGTGGGATAACATGGACCTGAAGGAGCAACTGCTCTGGGTTTCAGTGCCTCTGTTCACCTGGGAACTGGAGGCACTGGAGTTTGCTGGCTCTCGAGCATAGGCAGAAATCCTAGTCCATGACCTTTCATGGGGCAAGTTTTGGGATGGGAGGAGTGGGGGCAGCTGTAGTGGCCAAGAATAGGATTCAGGGGTTGTAGTGATAGCAAAGACCCTCAGTGGCTGGTGGCTGATGTGAATGGCATGGGTGGGTCTTGGCCTCAGTCCTCACTGCACTCACAACAGAGGCTGAGGACCCAGAGGGCTGTGGGGCTTAAAGCAGGACCCCTCGCCCCCCGTGCAATGGAACCTGGCCTTGCTGCATGGCTGGGCAGAGGCCTTGAGTCCGCATGGCTGTCCCTGGGTTCCCTCTCACTATTGGGGCTGGAAGGAGCCAGAAGCTGCCAATTTCCACCTGGCTGTGCAAGGAGAAGGCTGTCTGTGGCATCATTCTTTTGTGAAGGAGCTGTCGTCACTGTCCCTTTCAGCCTGTAGTGCTCCTTCTTGATCCAGGCCTGGGGCCAAACAGCCTGCCTTTTGCTCTGCCAAGCTAATAGCACCACCACAATGTGCACTCCTCTAAGTATTCTGCAAAACAGGATAGCCTTCTTATCCTCAGCCTTGCAGGCAGGGTGAAAGGCCAACCAGCTGGCCTCAGGTCCCTGGCAGAGGGGAGCAGAACTTAGTGTGGCCAATGTACGGTGCCCTCTGGTACTCTCTTGTTTTGATTTGCTACCTCCATTTGGCCCCAGGGTTGGAAGTGCTGCTAGGCCTGATTCCCCAGCTCCTCCTCCAACCCTCATCCCCCAAATCAGGTGGCCTTTTCCTGCCTCTTCGTAGCAGGAACCATATTGGCAGTGAAAAGTTTCCAGCCCCAGGGGCAAGTCCAGCCCTTCCATAACACCAGCTGCAGACTCCTGGTACCATCTGTGAACAATACAGGCTCTAATGTCCCCTGCCAGGAGTCACCTATGGCTCTGGTCACTGCTCCTCCTGGCTTGGGCTCTCTGTGCAGACTACTGAAAGTGAAGGACAAACAGTACGTTCACGGTGTATCCCAATTTCCCAGCCCAAATAAAAGAAAGCAGCCAGCTAGGACGGCTTCCCTTTCAGCTGGCCACCGGAGAAGCTCTTGCTTCTGGATCCAGAGTCTTTTTGTTGGGTTCTGCAAGGTCTGTGCCTCACAGTTCAGCTGTTCAAGCTTCAGCTATGTAGGCATAGGGCATATGCCTACATAGTTCAGCTTGAACAGCTTGGAAAGCCTCAGTGGCTCCTTCCTGCTTGGCCAGCAATAAAAGAGATAGTCAGGCAATGGCAAACAGCCGTGTCCAGGCGATAAAGCTGTCAACACGCACTGTGTTCCACGGGCCAGGAGAGGAGACTTTAGAGGGGGGCAATGCAGGAGTGTGTGAGGTGATGATGGAAATGCTCAGCTGCCTGTTGCGTCACTCTCGAGCAAGGAGGCCAGCCTGAGAGCAGGCTTTGGCCTTGCTGTGGGGGAGGCTGCTGCGACTGCAGGGGTAGAGACAGTGAATCCAGCCTGAAGCAGTTTCACCCTGCATGTACCAGCATGAGGGTAGTGTGATGGGGTTGCCTGGTTGGTCCTTTCTGTCCTCTGCAATGAACTGCTCAGCCTTGGTTCACACAGGGCAGCATGTTGGGAGTGGGATGAGTCTGTGGGATGCAGACTAGGGGATTCCCCCCTGCCCTGGAAATGTTCGTAAATGACACAACATGTCTTTTGTAGACCAAGTGCACTGTGTCAGCCTGTTCCCCAGCTAACAAATATCCAAACTCCTTTGCAGCCCCAAGAACGAGGAGCGCCTTGAGTTCAAGAAAGGGTTTTACCGAACGGATTCCCGGGGTCCGGCCGAGCCACGCAGCATGACTGTATCAGGCAGTGTGGCCTGGGAGTGCTCTGCACTAGAGACCCGAGGCAGTGACACGCGTGAAGAAAGCACTTTAGAAAGACTCTCCAGCTTGAAGTGTGTGGTGAGCTCCAAGGACCTGCCGGACATCAGTCCCTTGCACCCAAAGGAGCCTGCAGTGGCGATGGAGTCCAAACTTGTAAATACTGCGCAAATGGATGCCACTCAGCTGGACAGTGACTCAGAGGACTTGCCTGTGAGCAAAACAACAGCAGAAGCTCTCCCAACATGTGATGAAATGCAGCCTGCAAGTGGAGAGGAAAAGTATCTGAAAAATGAACCAAAGCAACTCGAAGCCTTCAGCAAAGAGCACTTAGAGAAAGCCAAGAAGGGCATCCAGAGGTTTGACTGGCTCTCCAGCCCCAGTGAGAGCCTGAGCCCTCACTATAAAGACGTGAGCAAACCTACCGAGGTAGTAGCCAACGTATCCATCCGGGGGCAGGCCATGCGTGAGGTGCCACCTCCGCTGACTCTACCTGTGTTCAGGAAAGCCCTGAACCCCATCTTAGGCAAATCAAAAGCAATGGAGAGTACATCCTCACACAGGAAGGGGCTGGCCATGGACTCGGACTTGAGCGAGCTGAGCCCTCTGAGCCCACCAGAATGGACATTGCAAAAGCCAAGCCTACAGATCAGTGCCGACCTGGCCATGAGCAAGCAGTCATGGACAGTGAATGCTGAGGACTCTGTGGAACGGATCCCTCTGATGTCCCTTGAGCCAACGCCCTGCAGCTCTTATGACATTGAGATGCGGCCATATGTGTGCAGTGTCCTTCTGGAGGAGCAGGGGAAGGATGAGTTGGGCCCAGAGGAGGACCCCACTGTGTACACATGCATTGAATGCAGCATCTACTTCAAGAAGAAAGAGCACCTGATGGATCACATGCTGCAGCACAACCGGGGACTGGGGCGGGACCAAGACCGAGATGCACTGGGCAGCCAGTGCCAGCTGTGCTGCAATGAATGCGGATGGGCATTTGGGGACCTCGCCTCACTTGAGCAGCACAAGAGGCTCCACCAGGAGTCCCGGGAAAAGATCATTGAGGAAATCCAGAAACTCAACGAGTTCCCTGATGAAGGCCGAGATGCCCGGCTCCAGTGCCCCAAGTGCATCTTCGGCACTAATTCCTCCAAAATCTTTGTCCAGCACGCCAAGATGCATGTCAAGGAGAGGAAAGACCAAGGTGTGAAGAGCATGAGTCTGTTTGGAAGCACCAGCAGTGGGGAAATGCGGGACAGCTCCATGCAAGGCCTCTACAAACACTTCAAACCCAGTGAGCCTGCCCCTCTCCAGGTGCAACTGCAGCCCCACAGCAGCAGCAAAGGCCTCAGCACCTGCATGCTTTGCAGTTTCCCCGCCCCCAATGAAAATATCCTCAAAGAGCACATGAAATATGCCCATTCCCATCTTCCCTGGGACACGGAGGCATTTGAGGAAGACTCCAACCAGCCTGGCACAAGCAGGGATGCCTACAGCCCAGGCAGGCCAGGCCGGTTCTTGGAGACTGATTACTTTGGCAAAACAGAGAGGCTTTTTTCCCAGCCCCATCGTGAGAGTATTTCTCACTATGACCCTGCCCATGGCTTTGCCTCAGGCCTCCAGAGACTCGATAAAAGCAATGGTGCAAATAAAAAGGACTTCCCAACATCAGGCTTTCATGCCAGGAAAGCTGCTCCATATACCACCTCACACAAGGGCTTGGGGGTATCCACCCTTACCTCAGCAAAAGCCTACTCACAGTTTGCCCTGCAGCAAATGAAAAAAAAAAGCACAGCATCCCACCTTGAGGGAGAAGGGGACCGTGGCCGGAGCCCCCCAGTGAGCCTGGAGGAGCTCCGGCATAAGTGGGCATTGGCCAACAGTGCCGAGAGCATGGAGGAGGATGTTTCAGTACCAGCCGAGCTGGATGTAACTGAAGGCAGAAGCTTCAAGACCTTCACTGTTCCTCAGGCAGCCTTGGACCTCAAGAGGACTTTCCGAGACACCTTGAAAGCCACCGATCCCATGATTGCCTCGGAGGAGCAGCAGCACCAGTTGCAGAGGATGGTTCCCATCGTGCTTCTTGAGGAGATGAGCCTGCATCCACGGACCATGAAGCGGCCCAGAGGCAAGCTGTTCAAGAAGAGAGTTGCAGTGGCGGCTGCACCTTCCCGGGAGTTCATGATGGATGAGGCCATGCCCTTGGATGTGCTGCTGCTGGACTCCCCGCTGGAAGGCTCCTTGGAGCTGGATGACCTCCTGGATGCTGACTCATCCATGCTGAAGAATGAGGAGCGGAAATGCCCGTACTGCCCTGATAGGTTTCACAATGGCATTGGCCTTGCCAACCACGTGAGGGGCCATCTCAACAGGGTGGGGGTGAGCTACAATGTCCGCCACTTCATCTCTGCAGAAGAAGTGAAAGCTATTGAGCAAAAGTTTTCCTTCCAAAAGAAGAAGAAAAAAGGTAGTATGTATTCATTTTGTGAGGCTTTGTTTTTTCTTTTGATAATGGTGGGGTGCTCTTCTTCCTCCCTCCGGAGGATGGGTACGTATGCTCCAGGATCTGGCCTGAATTTTGGAACCCATTGTCATGCCACTGTAGGCCAATGTATAACTGCATGCAAGCCATGCCCCAGCCTGACCAGCTGTGGGGTTTGCTGCCATGTGTGGTACAGCCCTCTTGGAGGCTGCCTGTGCCTGCATGTGTCTTCTAGCTGTTGTCAGCACCCCTGCGCGTCTGTGACAGAATGTTTGTCCTCCTTTTCACAGTGGCCAACTTTGACCCAAGCACTTTCAGCCTCATGCGCTGTGAGTTCTGCGGGGCTGGCTTCGACACGCGGGCAGGGCTCTCCAGCCATGCCCGAGCCCACCTACGGGACTTTGGCATCACCAACTGGGAGCTCACCATCTCGCCTATCAACATCCTGAAGGAGCTGCTGGCCAATTCCTCCGAGCACCCCATGCTGCAGGCTGCAGCAGGAGTGGAGCCATCATCCCCAAGCTGCGAGAGGGAGGCACACGGATTTGGACCCCGCAAGAGCATGACGCCCATGTCCGAGTGCAGCATTCCCCGGTCACCGCTGTCTCCATTCCCGCCTTCCTGGGGAGACGAGTCCCTGCAGTCCTACAGAGACGGTAAGATTCTCCTGAGCTCACCTGAGAGCCACAGGGTCTGCCCTCTTAGTCTAGGGCTAGGTTCTCCCTCCTGTCCACTGGGCAGAGGAGTCTGCTCGGCACAAGCGAGGGCACCAGGATTGGGCCCCTTGTTAGTCTCCAGCGGTGCCTTGTTCCTCCATCTCACCTTCCACGCAGCCTGTACTGTGCCAGTGAAACCTGACACTGGCTGTCGCAAGCAAGCAGAGCTGTGATGGCAGAACAGGAGATAAGAGCCAGCTTTCGCTTTAGCGCGGCCACCTTTAGGACAGCTCCTGTGGGCTGCCAGCTGTGGCTGAAGGGGAAGGGGTTTTTCTGTTTTGTTTTGGCTTGTTTTTGCTGTTAAAAAGACCAGGCTTCTGCCTGGGAGTGCTACATCTGTCACTGACTGGTGCCTGCAGCCCTGGAGGGTGACATGGCCCTGTTTGTTTCTCACTGGGCAGAGCCTGGCTGAGGAGAAGGGGAGGGCAACGATGCAGTTGTTGGAACTTGTCCAGCACCTCCAGTATCTCTTCCATTGGTAACACACCAGCAGAGTTCTCTGCCACACAAAGAAGACGTGGTCCCTGGCCAGGGAGCTGCATAGTCACCTCTCTGCTGCCTGTCCTCCCTAGAGACAACCCAGCCCTGGGGGACGGGCCTATAACTAACACCATACAGCACCCCATGTGCTGTAGACTGGCCCTGCTTCATGGGCCTCAGTCACAGGAGCTCAGTCACACCCCATTTGGAAAACAAACTCGATTCTTCAGTACTATGGGTTGGTGACCAGGGAATGTGGGACTGGAGCTGAATGTAGGGAAGGGCTAGAGCATTAGCAGGGCTGTGCGTGGTAACTTTAATCCTGGCTCGGGGCGGGAACGACAGCTTCTCTTGGGCTGCTCCTCATATCCAGGCATGTGCCTTGCCTTTCCTTTCCAGTACCCCCTGTCTGAAAGGCAGCGCTATCCTTCTCTTCCTTGCCCATTTATCCTCCTGATATGCCTGGCAATGATTGCACTTGGGGGAACTGAGGTGCAGTAACTCTGAATGACATGTCTGTGGGCTTTCTGGGAGTCCATGCAGAGCCAGGAGTTGAACCCAGATCTCCCTAGCCTCAGTCCAGGGCCTCAAACACCAAAGCCACCTTTCTTTCTCTTTATCGCCTGGAGTAGATGCAAGCTGTGGATAGCTTGCCCCAGCCACTTTCCTGTGCCCCTCAGTACAGAAGCTGAGTGTACCACGACCCCTTCTTTGGACACCCCATTCTGCCCTCTGCAGAATTTTGGGGCCTTGCCAGCCAGCCTTCTAGCAAGGGAGAAATCAGTGCAACTGGGCCTGGATCTGTCCTATGTGTAACTTGCTTTGTTTACATGCACACATCAGTTCTGGAACAGAGGCAGCCACAAACAGCACACAGGCCATCCCTCTTTCCACCAACCCCAGCACACAAAATGGTGTTGCATTCCCAGGAAACTGCTGTGGCCCAAGAAGAGCCTTGAAATGCAGAGAATAAAGCAGAGTGAGAATCTCCCCCTGCCCCAGCTTCTCCAAAGACCTGCTCCATGGTTCCTTTCTGTATTTGGAGGATGCTTGATGATGACAGTGATAATGAATATCGATGAGTTGTACAAAACACTGACATGGCAAGTTAAATCAAGCTGCAGATGCCTGTCTGGTGCCTGTGCCTTATTGCTGCTCAGATCCCAGCCACCAGCTTATCACAAACAGTGCCAAGAAAGACATCAAATGCATGCTCTTAAGCAGTTTGGGGGACTTAGAAATGTTGGTGTTTCTGGCTGACATGGCGGCTTAGCCACATGCCTGACCTGTCAAGGTGCTGGCTTCAACTTCACCATAAGTCGATGGTGTTCTTTTTGGGAACTTGGTACCCCTGCCCCTTTGTACCTGTGGCCTGGAATTAATAAGTATAAAGAATGGAATGTGCGGCAGTCAGCAGAGTGGTGCAGCAGAAGCCTTTCTATGGCTGATCATCCTTGACAAGGAGAGACTTCAGGGAAACGGGCTGGACACTGCTCAGATTCAGGATCCCATTCCCACGTACAAGCCACCCTTGTTAGGGCAAGCAGGCATAGGAAGGATAACAGCCCACGTGTCTTGGTCAGAGGAGTGGATTGGCTGCCAACATAGCCTTTGTCCTTACAAACCACCCTTCAGCATGTGGCCCAGGCCCAGTGCCTCTGTCTCAGGACTTGGTTTTACTCTGTATGCCTGTTGGGCTCTTTGCCATGGAGTACAGCACCCCTGAGAACATCACACACCCTCTGCCCTTTTATTCATGGGAAACAACTGCAGAGGACAGCAGCATCCAGAAGAAATGACAAAGCTTCCACTCTCCCATTTGCTTTGTGCTGCTTCTGTGCTGCCAGTTTGTCATGGCCCAGGTCAGGCTGACTCAGTGATCAGGCATGGGTCTTTCTGCAGAAAGTTGCATCTCCTGCCTTCCCAGCAGCTTGGCTATATCCTGCTCTGTGCCTGCTGAAGCACTCTCTACTTAGAGCATAACGTTCCAGGTTTGCTCAAGAAAGCTGCTGCTATAGTCAGGACAAGTTAAAAAGCCCATGGGGCCTTTGCATGCTGGGGATATTCCATTCAATTCCCCTTGCATGTATCAGAAGCTACCAAAAAGCCAATTTCACAAAGCACTGAAAGAAAACTGCACTCAGGTGTTCATCAGGAAGAATCAGTACAGAAGTGTCTCCCTGTCTTGGACAGCGCCGAGATCCCCCCCAGTGATTAGGGCAGGGCGAGAGGCCGCGTGGAACAGAATCTCCTCCTCTTTTATTTCTTATTTAAACCCTGATCAGATTGTTGGCTCCCGCACAGCCACGGTCAATAGAGAGTGAGCGTGAAGTGATATGACCGCCAGCAAAATCCAATGGCAGGCCCAGTTGCTCTGAAACCAGAGCAGGAGTGTGGAAAATCCTCTAAAATCCATCTCTTGGATTTAAATGTCACCAGCTTTCTTCTGTGTTCTCTCCACCCCAATAATGTGCTGGGGGAGGGGAGTCTCAGGAAAACGAGTTAATCTGGGAAGCTAAAAATAGGGCCAGGCTGTGGTCCCCAAACGGGTACAATAACTAGTACAACCCCACTCCATTACAGGGGGACTAGTCCCCATTCCAGGGTTCAGGGTGAGTGAGGCCCTGAAATCAAGAAGATATCCCCTGGGTTCTGCAAAAGAGCAGCTCATTCTCCCCGAGTCATGGCACTCGCTCTTTGCATATGGAAATTGTGCCCTGAGAATTTGAGTAAATCTTGTAATTAGTTTGGGGCTAAATGAATTTTTAAATAGCTCCTCCTAGATGCTCAGCGCACTGCGTCGGAACTGGTTCGGTCTCGGGTGATTTTTAGTAATGGAATAACAGACTTGTCCAACTTTCCCCGTGGTTAAATCTTGTGCACAGAGTACACTTGCAGGAACCGGGTTGTAATTAAGCTGAGCTATTAACAGTTGTCTATACTCATAACAATTAAATGCTAATAGGACGAGGTCAAGAGCAAAAGCAACTGCGCACGTGTGTTTCAGCCAAGCTGGTTTAGAGAGGAATTAAATTAACTCCTGTGTGTTTTCCCATTTATGATGTTCCCCTGGGATTGTTCCATGTCCCAGAAAGGAGTATAGAGCAGAGTTCCAGATTGGGGTTTAGGTGCCACTGAAGAGAGAGCTTTTCTTGCAACCTTGAGTGCTGCTTCCAGGGCCTGGGGTGTTAAGTAAACCCTTCTCCTGGCTACACAACTCCTGTATGTCTGTCTTCCATCTGATTGCTACTTTACACTAATTCCTCAATTGATAAGTAATTTTGTCCAGGCAAAACAAGCTAAAAGAACACTGCAGTGTGTAGCTTAGTGGTTCTCAACCCTTTTTAGATTCCAGGCCCCCTTCATTAGACTCAAAGGGTCTCTTATAAAATGCCAGCTTTTTCCTTTCACTTGCTATTTTTGACTACAGAAAAATACTAGTGCAATTCTTTGGTTGCAAGGAACACAGGCAGACCACAGTGGGGCAGAATGTTTTTGACACTTTGGATTTCTATTTGAAATCTCTCAGTTGATCTTGTGAATCCTATGTAGGTGCTAACTGTGCTAATATTGTACAGTTACTGCATGGCACCCTTAAAAGGAGCTCCTGGCACCCCAGGGTACAACAGCACCCTGGCTGGGAATCATTGGTGTTGCTTTTATAACCCCCAAAGCCAGCAAATTCAGTGCTTTCTACAGCTGCTCCCTTGTACAGGCAGTGTGCTGTATCACGCTATGTAGTGTTGAACTTCTGCCCATAATGTGGCTGACTTTAGCACTCTGAGGCACCTGTTAAGCAGGTGGGGCATAGAGGGCATGGAGCAGTGAGGTGATTTACCAAATGTCCCCGAACTGGTGGCAGTCAGGATTAGAAGAAGGCCCCTCCTCTGCTTCTAACCACTAACTCATGTGGCCTCTTGGGAGTTGCAGTTGCTGTGGGAACCATAGAGCTGACTACCCGCGATGCGCTAAGCTTGCCTCTGGGCTACTGTCAGAGCATTAGCACCTGCACTCAGATCTCCCACAACCGCTTCCTGCTTCCTTCCTGTCCAATCCAAGGTGCTGATTGTGAAACTGCTGAATCCTTTCTGGTGTCTCTCTCAAAGCACTTAATAGCTAAGAAAAGCCTGCTGTCAGGCCCACAAATTCCGCCTAGTGGCAGGGCCTGTATTTCTGGAATGTGCTCCATTTGCCAGAGCCTGCAGCTCTTTGCTTCAGGAGCAGATAGAAAGATGTGCATTTTGTTTAGCATTTCATTAATGGTCCTTTCACTTGCATGTGAATTTGCTGCTGCGACAGTGTCAGCTGTCACAGAGTCTGATCAGGAGGAAGCAGCGCTGGGTAGAGAGGGCTCAGCTCAGCTCTGCTCTACCCTCTCCTCCCCGGGGATCTGGTCTTGCTTTTCTACTAAACGTTCTCCCATCCCAGGTGAGCCTCACTTCATAGCTTCACCTGGCAAGAGAGGCTTATAGGCCACAAAGATCTTGCCTAACGGGATAAATATGGCTATGTTTTCTATTTTTTATATGGCTGAGGTGCTGTAACCAGGATATCCACTGACAGCCACAGATTCTGGAGGAGACTTGGCCTTTATGGAGCAAAGGTTTTTCTGAGCTCTCCTACCCCATCTCTGGCTTGTTGGCATGATGGACACATGGCAATAGAGGGAATATCACTGAGAAAGAACCAGCTGTCTGGAGCTCTATGCCAGCCCAACCAGAAGCGACGCAGGTTGATGTGGGGTGGAATTCTCTGGCTGGTGCTGTGAAGGAAGCCAGAGCAACAGTCTCTTCCAGCCTTGGAATCTAGGCTACTTATCAGTCACTTAAAAAAATGAAAGAGAGTGGATGTCCAAATCCTCAGTCAGTCCTCAGCCCCTTGGATCCAAGATATGATCAAAGCGAGAGTCAGTATGTGGATGGAAGGATGCAAAGCTGCATCCAGGATGGGTTCTGGGGCACTGCCCATGGCTCTGAAGCAGCTCTATGCTGTGGAAGGTGACTAGACCCCACCCCCTTCCCTCCTCTCCCTGGGGTGGCAGCCCAAGCATCCTGGATGGATTCCAGCTGAGGAATCATTCAGCCTCCCAGATTCTTTTTCCTGTTTGACTTTCAAGCAGCCGTTGTAGCCTGTGCTTCCCTATTGTGCCCTGTTCCACCTGGCAGGACCGTGCTGGGGTGCTAGGCAACAGGATCTCTGCTCACGGCTCATAAAGCACTTTGAGGATGAAAGGAGCTGGAGGAACACACGCTCTTCTGCTGCTGGGTCTATGGAGGGCAGCTCAGCCACCTAGGGCTTATCCTCTCCATTTGCTCATGGTCTGTGGCCCTCCCAGTCCAGGCCATTCTCCCTGCTCTGTCTTGGGGACCACTCTAGCTGAGCAGGCTGCAGTTCTGCACAGACTCGCACTGTATTCCTCCCCCCACTCCCCCTTCTCCCTTCCATTGAGCGGCCATTTCTACACCTTCTTTATGGACTCTGAATGCAAGGAACAGCCCAGCTGCAGCTCTAAAGACTTCGCTGGTTGTGCCAGAGACGTATGCTGACACCTTCCTGATCTGCCCTTGGATAAACGATCCAAGATGCTCATCGTAAGGAAAACGAGGAAGCGGGTGTCATGCTACCCTCAGGCTGCAACACCCCAGCACCACTCTCCTGGGTAGTGCTCTGACCTGCAGTGCTCCAGCAGGAACCAGTGGGCATTTATACCGTTCTGTTGGCCTGTGGCCAGCTTGAATAGTCAGTGCAGAGGCAGCCAAGTGGGATTCTGCCCCTGCTTCTGACAAGCAGCAAAAAGAACTGTGTTCAGGAGATGTGGCAGCTGTTCCAGATTGAGCTGACGATGGTCTGGAGTGAGGGCTTGGAGGAAGCTCCTGCGCTGTGCAGAGAAAGTCCTTAGGTGAAGAGAGTCTTGCACCAGGCTGAACCTGCCTTCTGCATGTCGGCACCAGCCCAGGCAAAGGGACCTTCTGCAGCAGCATGTGCCTTTTCAGAGCTAAGCTGAGGCTGCCCTATTGTTTTTAAGATCCAAAAGGTGAGTGGGATAATATGTGAGAGACCCTGATTATTGCTGGTGAAAGTGGGAGAGAGCGAATGTCACCCTTGGCTGGAACGTGAAGCACTGACCGAGGCTCCAGGCAGGTGCACAGATTTCCTTGTTGGCACCACCTGTGGAGTGCAAGTGCTGCACACCTGTGGAAGGTGCCAGACATGGGTCCCATTCTGCTGCTGCAGCTGGATGTTTTCTCAGCATTGTTCTGCTTGCTGGGTTTCTGACTGGACTCCATGGGGGGTCCTGGCCTGTTCTGGCCAGCGCACTCTCAGCATGGTTCCGTCAATGGCTCACCTGCCTGTTGTGCTAAAGGAGCGTCACTCCTGTGTGTGCCTGCCCCAGCCCCCTGTGTGCCCGCTCCTCTGGAGCCTGTGTTGAGGGGGTCTCAACCCTGTGAGGGGTGTTTCTTTGGTGACCTGCTTCTGCAGGCTCTGGAGTATCAGCCTGAGAAAAGTGAGTCTTGGCAGTGCGTGCATGTGTGTGCGCGCGTGCACTGGCAACCCTGCCTCCTCTCTCCAAAGGCTCCATCCTGACCTGCCTCCACCATTTTCCATGATGGCTCTGCCCAATCCAACCTGATTCCTCCCAGATCTCTCCTAAGCCTCCTCCCATTCAGGCTGTGCCTGCAGTCTTGATGTCAGGCTCTCTTGTCCTGCTGTGTGGCTTCACCTGTGTGCTCTCTACAGCTGCAGCAACCAGCTGCTTCCACAGCTTATCCTGTTAAATCAGAGCTGGGTCCATCAGGTGTGCAGCAGTGTAATCAGGTGTGCAGCAGTGTCCCTAGGGCACTAAGATTGGATAGGACACTCCTTAGCTGCCCTCACGCATACATGATTGAGCTCCAGCACCCACTTCACCCTGGAGGGCAGGTTCGGGCTTAGCCATGGCCTAGCTTACCTACTCTTGTGAGGCTTATGGCTGTTGTGTTGCTGTTTTCTGGCCCCAGTTTCCCATACCTCATGTGCAGTGGAACATTTTCTGCTCCTTCTCTCCCTGAGCCTGCGTCCTATCCTCTGTGAGGACCCAAAAGCTAATCCTGAGTGCAGCGAGCCATCAAGCTGCACTGCTATACCAGCTTCCCCTGGTACATGGTGTGCAGTGACCTTTCATGGCCAGCATACACATATGGCAGCCCTGAATGAGAGGAGGCAGCTGTCTCCTCTGTCAATGGTGCCACTCCCCTCAGAAACCTCCTTCCACTGATTTGGACTCCCAGCACCCAGCAGTTCTGGGATTTGGCACCAGCCACAAAGAGCCCATTAGCTCTCAGTCTGGTCCCAGGCAATGCACTTCCTCCAAGGCCTACGAAAACTAAGGAGATGGAATTGAATCTAATGCAGCTTCTTGGCTGCCTTGTTTCCCAGTGTGCAGAGTCTTATACTGAAGCTCTCCTCCTGCCATTGGCTGGAGGTCTTGGAGGTGTTAGTAATATGATGAGTCCTCTCTTGTTAACAGATGATCATGAGAAGGCCTCCACTCCTAGTGGCTCCAAGCAGGGTACAGCAAGTGGTGGAAAGTCCCCAGCCCTGCATCAGTTGCTCTAGTAGTTAATTGCTTCACTGTTTAAAAAAAAAAAGTTTTTATATTTTATTTCTAGTCTGAGTTTGTCTCAGCCCTTAGCTGAATTGCTAAACTGAAGGGCAGTTTGCTGTCAAAAGTCTCCCTCTACAGATAATTGTCAGGAGCACTGAACCATCTGCTTGATTAGCTAACTAGACCATGCTACTTTTAGTCCTTCACTAGAGGGCAGGTTTTTCAGACCACAGATCTTTCCTGCAACTCTTTTCTGACTC
>NW_005842711.1:186443-190508 GCF_000455745.1 Alligator sinensis
TTCTTGATCACTTCAGGTATGAACACAAGGGCTGTAGTAGTCTTGTAATGTGTTAGATCAGAGGTGTTCAGTGTACAGCCCAGAGGCCAGATCTTGCTCATGGTAGCTGCTTCATCCAGCTTGCAGGGCTCCTCATGGGCCAAAGAATTTGGAGACTGGGCCTGCCACAGAATCTGGGGCCCTGTTGGTCATGGCCATTGGCAGCAGAGCAAGGGTTGTGTCAGTTCAGCCCCACTTACCCTGTTTCTACATGGCCAGCCACTATTTGCCCTGAGGCCATTTGTTCCACTGCTGCAGCTGCTGCCCCGACTCAGCTACTGCTTACACTTCTGGCCTTGCCACCTCCACTGCTTGCTTTGAAGATCCAACCTACCAGGACTGCACCATTCAGATCCAGCCTGGAGTACAGGGTGAGGTTGACACCCTTGGGTTAGACCATCTAGTAATGGGCTCCCTGATCCCATATCCAGCGGTTATACTACCTTCTTGAATCTTCCTTGATATTTTCCATAACATGGCAATGGGGTTGATGTTTGACTTTCATCTTCCTCGGAGGCATTGAGTATTAACCTCAGCCAAGGCTGGGGATTGTGACTGGACTGTGCCAGTGCTCCTCCTGGGACTCAAGGCCAGAGGTTCCTGGCCAGAAGGTCTTGCCTGTCTGCTCAGCATTTGGGGTTAGGAAAGCATTTTACCGTATGGCCAGACTGGTACAGGCTGTGACAGTCTTTGCCTTCCTGTGTAGCAGGGGCATAGCCTCTGCCCGGGATCTCTGAAGCATGTATTAACAGCCTTTGCACCAGCATGACTTTGGCCACCATGGTCTCCCTGCTTTCCCTGTGACAGGTTAGGGTGTTATGCCTTGAGTTGTGTCCGGGGTGACTGTAGTTTTGCTAATAGTTTAGAAAATGGTTTTGTATGCAATGGTTTGGATAGGAATGATCCTGCTTCAGGCAGGGGATTGGATTAGATGATATGTGCAGGTTCCTTCCTGCCCCACTTCTCTGTGATTCTATGATAAATGCTGGCAAATGCAAGGTGCTGCACCTCAGGAAGAATAATCAAAAACACAAATACAAAATGAGCAACCCCTGGCTGGATGGTAGTGGGATGATCTGGGCATCTTGGTAGGTTGAGGACTCAGTAAGTCTGTAGTGTGGTGCAGCTGCATAAAAGGCAAATGCAGTTATGGTATGCATCAATAAAAGTATTAGGTGCAAGATACAGGAGGTGATAGTGCATCTCTGCTCAGGCCTCATCTAGAGTAATGTGTGCAGTTTTGGGCTCCGCATTTTTTGGTCCAGTGCTAATTTTTATCAGAATGCCATGTTGGAGTGCACAAGCTAAATGACTCATGGGAGTTGTGAGTATATTATATTGGTGCAGTTAAGTTTGTCAACAACAATCAGGCGTGCTTGTTGAGACCTATTCTCTTTCCCAGTCTATTTTAGTGGTTCTCAAACTTTTTTGATTAAAGACCCCTCTCGTTAGACTCAAGGTCCCCTTTGGAAAATGCCAGCTCTGAGCTTTCATTCATTTTTTGATTACAGGAAAATACTAGAGCAATTATGCTGTTGCAAAGAACTCTAAAAGACTGCAACAGGACAAAGCATTTTTGACACTAAGGATTCTTAGAGGAAATCTCTGGAATGATCTTGTGAATCATGTGTAGATGTTTGCACACCTAACTCTGTTAACCCACTAGGGGAGTACATCAAGGGCTCGGTGAGCAACTGTTTACCAGGACACCTGAGGGGAAAACCAGGAGTAATGGCCACAAACTCCTAGAAGATCGATTCAAGCTCAACATTAGGAAAAACTTCTTCACAGTTAGGGTGTCCAGACCGTGGAATAAGCTTCCTCCAGAGGTGGTGCAGTCGCCTACCCTGGGGATCTTCAAGAGGAGACTGGACTGCCACCTTACTGTGGTCACTTGACCCCCAGTTTTATCTTTCCTGCTTGGTGCAGGGGGCTGGACCCGATTATCTGCCAAGGTCCTTTCCAGCCTTACAATCTATAAATCTATGAATATTGCGTAGCACCTTGCAGCATCCTTAAAATGATCTCACAGATCTGGTGGAGAATCAGTGGTCTATTTTGATTGCTCTGTGTTGGGTGTTTGCTCTTATCAGTTTCATCCCAGGCCAGTCTTTCCATGGTTTTTGCCCAGGACCGACATCAGTCTGACAAGCCTGTAGTTTCCAAGTCCTTGGATGTATCTTCTTTTATTACTGTCATCACACCAATGGTTTTTTTCCAGCATTCTGGAACTTCCTTAGTATCCCATGATTGGTTAGAAACCAACATAAATGGTTCTGAAAGCGCCTCAGCTCTTTCTTTGAATGCTCTCAAGGACAAGTTATCCATGTCTGGAGATTTAAAATCCTTAGTTATTGATAGAGCCAGAAGGCTTGTATCATGGTTAGATACAAATATATACCTGCATCCTTCCAAAGGTAGAACACAAATATTTACTGAATTGTCCTGACCCCTGAATTGTGATTTTTACCATGCCTATTTATTATCAAACATACTATTGATAAGAGATCATTTGTCATGATACACATAACAAAGTGCACCACTGACCAAAATTTTTCACTGATCTGTTTAGCTTCCCTTAGTAGCTGCCTTCGCTTCTAACCTGATAATTTGGACTCCTTTCTGTCAGCGTCTCCCTTTCCCCATCATTTTATGCAATATTAATGCTTCCTTCACTTCTGCTCCTGATGGAGATTATTTTAATCAAAGGAGGCTCTTGTGATTGCAGAGTTCTGGAGGTTTTGGGAGCATCTAATGGATCACTCCTAAACTACTCCCAGTCATCACTCGCTTCCTGAATAGCTTCAGTGCTTTGCATTAGTCATTTCTCATTTCTAGAAGATAACTGTTCTTGCTTCTCTCCTTTCCCTGAAATGCAAGAGCATCCAGCCTAGGGAAGGACACCTTTGCTCTAGTGTACCCTGGAGCAACCCCCAATTGCCATCAGCTGGACCAGAATGCAGCTGCTCTCCTTTTCTTGTTGTTCAGGATTGCTGCTTAAGGTGGGTGCTCTTAAGGTGCACAGGTCCCAGTACTCAGTGTTTTCATCTTGAATGAAACAACAGGGCTAACAGTCTGCAGTTCCCAGCATTTCAGTTCTCCTGGATCCTTACAGCTAGACCTGGTGGGAGACTTCAGAGACCCGAAGTGCAATGCTCTGTGTTGAACTGAATGCTTGCCAGGTCCAGTGTGCCATGTTCCACTGCACAAGCAGTGGACGCTGTAGATCTGTAGGCCTTCGATACGGTATCCCACCCCATACTGGTGAACAAGTTAAGAGGCTGTGACTTGGATGACTACACAGTCCGGTGGGTGGCAAATTGGCTGGAGGGTCGAACCCAGAGAGTCGTGGTGGATGGGTCGGTATCGACCTGGAAGGGTTTGGGCAGTGGGATCCCGCAGGCCTTGGTCCTTGGACCGATACTCTTCAATGTCTTCATCAGCGACTTGGACGAGGGAGTGAAATGTACTCTGTCCAAGTCTGCAGATGACACAAAGCTATGGGGAGATGTGGACACGCCAGAGGGCAGGGAACAGCTGCAAGCAGACCTGGACAGGTTGGACAAATGGGCAGAAAACAACAGAATGCAGTTCAACAAGGAGAAATGCAAAGTGCTACACCTAGGGAGGAAAAATGTCCAGCACACCTACAGCCTAGGAAATGACCTGCTGGGTGGCACGGAAGTGGAAAGGGATCTTGGAGTCCTAGTGGACTCCAAGATGAACATGAGTCGGCAGTGTGACGAAGCCATCAGAAAAGCCAATGGCACTTTATTGTGCATCAGCAGATGCATGACGAATAGATCCAAGGAGGTGATACTTCCCCTCTATCGGGCGCTGGTCAGACCACAGTTGGAGTACTGCGTGCAATTCTGGGTGCCACACTTCAAGAAGGATGCGGATAACCTGGAGAGAGTCCAGAGAAGGGCCACTCGTATGGTTAAGGGCCGGCAGACCAAGCCCTACGAGGAGAGACTAGAGAAACTGGACCTTTTCAGCCTCCGCAAGAGAAGGTGGAGAGGCGAC
>NW_005842711.1:190719-197441 GCF_000455745.1 Alligator sinensis
AGGGGGTTGGACTCGATGATCTATTGAGGTCCCTTCCGACCCTAACATCTATGAATCTATGAATCTGGACAGGTGCCTTGCTGCTTGCTGCTAACAGGATGGAGGGAAAGGAGACATCAGGAGGCATTACTTTACAGTTAGGGCTGCCAGGCTCTGGAATGGACTCCCAAGTAAGGTGGTGCTCTCCTCTACCTTGCGGGTCTTCAAGAAGAGGCTGGACATATATTTGGCTGGGGTGTTATGACCCAGGCACTCGTTCCTGCCTGGGGCAGGGGGTTGGACCTGATGGTCTGTTTAGGTCCCTTCCGACCCTAAGCACTATGATACTATGACACTATGAAAGAACCACAAAAAACATGGCTTTCCCTGGCCACAGAATAAGGGACTTCACCAGGGCATGGAACGTGTTCCTGCTCTTTTACAAGGCTCTTCAGAGGTTCTGCTTGATCCTCTCCCCAAGCCCCCTCCTGTTTTGCCAACTGCTGTGGACATAGAGCAGCAGTGCATACCCTCATGCCCTCCTCCATAGCTTTTCTGCTGAAACAGTCAGTATTAAGCCTTTGCTAAAGATTTAACAGCAAATTGCGGGCACCCATGTAAGCCACCAGCTCCCACATCTTGTAGCCCTGGGTTGTGAGTTTGCTTGCTTTATCGGCTCTCAAAAGGCACAGGCTGCAGAGCTGCCAGCTCCTGACTAAGTGCGTTCTGACAGCTTTGTCGCAGCCTCCTGAGCTCTGCACATTCCTGACAAATGTGTGCCCTTCCTCAAAATGGCTGCCGCCTCCCATCTCTTGCAGTTGAGGAAAAGCCATGGGCTGCCCACTGTCAAGATGGCCTCCATTTCCCTATAGCCTTTGCAAGGGGTGGGGAAGCCACCCTTAGTAAAGATGGCTGCCTCCTGTCATTCTTTAAATAGGAGTGACTCAGAAGTGTCTCAGTGTTTAGGAAACCAGACAGGAGTAGGGGACCTTTCTTTGAGACCTTTCTGTACCTTCACTTTGAATCGACATGCGCCAAGGGGAAGGGCTGGTGCCGTGGTGAGGACACGATAGACCGGCTTCCTCTCTCTGTTCTCACAGATTCCATGTGCGACCTTGGGCAAGGTCTCAATCCCCATCTGTCCAATGGAGATAACCACCCTGCCCTGCTCTGTCCCATCAAGTGTTTGGAGCATCCCCTAGAGATGGGAGGTGCTGGGGCACTGTGGTCCTAGAAGTGCTTTGGAGAGATTCTACTTGGAAGGTAAAGAGCTTTTTGTTCCTCTAAGTATCTTCATGAGAAGACTTCAGACAGTAGAGTGCCTTTGTAACCTGGCAGAGAAGGGCAGAAAGTGTTCCAATGGCTGGAAGCTGAAGCTCAGTAAATTCAGATGACAAGGAAGAAACAGAAATAATATTTTAACAGTTGATCATCTTCAGCCGTGGACCAACTGAGTGGAGTCTCCATCCGCCTCAGCCTGAGCATGGTCAGAAAAGGTGCTCTCTAGCCAGATGCAGGAGCCTCAGGGTGAAGTTTCCTGGCCTGTGCCGCCCAGGTTGTCATGCCAGTGGGAGTTGGCCCTTTCTGGCCTTAAAGCATATGAGAGGCAGGAAGCAAACACACTGGGGAAACATTGCTGCAGTTTATCGCTTGCTGATCTTGTGGAGTTTGACTCCTAGTCATTGAATGCTAGAGGGGTTGGTATTAGATGGGACAGATGGGTTCTTTTCATTATGGGCCCTGTCTAACCAGGACGGTAGTGAGGATATGGCCCCCTGGAGATTAGATGCAGTTCGGATCAGTTGGAACCAACAGGAGATGCCACCTGCACCTTCCCTCCCCAGTAACTCTCTTGATCTCAGTGGTGTCCATTCTCGAGTGGCACTTGTTTGTCAGGGCTTGGTCTCCTTGTTTTAGTTCAGGCCAGCTGCTGGCTGCAGTCACACAGTGAAATCCTGGCATTGCATACATCCCTGCACCCTTTCTAGCAAGGCCAGGTGGGACAGAGCTTTGACACAGGCTGGTGGCCTTCTTTCGATGTACAGACCTGTAATCAGCTAATTGGGACATACTGCACAGACTGACATAGGAGCATGGGGAATGGCTTGTGGCTACGGGTAGCAGGTAGGGGTCTGATGGGGTAGCATTTGCTTTGCCGTTGCTTTGCTGGTCTCTTCCGTCATGGGCAGTGGTGGCACCTTGTGCCTTGCTGACAGGAACAGTTTCTTCTGGGGGCCAGAATAAGGAAGAGGGGCCTGCGTCACTGGAGTGCAGTGGAAAGTGTTGTTGCATGTCTTGGAGAATAGCTGGTGGTTCCTCAATCCGTATGTTGCTTCCTTTCGTAGAGAGCTAGTGCTGTTCTCCAAGGCTTGAAGGATGATGATCTGGGTGGCTGAGCTTGCCTGACTGGGTGTTGGGCGAAGCTCGTACCATTCCACCATGTGTTGTGGACCAGGCCCTGTGCTGAGCCAACCCTTGGGCATTCTGGCAGGCTCCCAGCAGCCAGTGAGTCCCCCTTGGCCATGCTCCCCAGTAAACCTTTCCAGTCAAGGACAGGGACAGCAATATGGCCCTAGGTGATCGGACAGGCCCTTTCTAACTGCAGAGTCCAGCTGGACGTGGGACCCCAATAACTTGGATACAGTTTCCAGCTAGAAAACTGCGCTGTCATCTCCTTTAATCAGCTTTAGCCTCTTGGCTGAAGCTTCAAGCTATTCATTCAAACCTAAGTACGGGCTTCTTTATGATCCTAACCTTCTGGGGGATTGCAGACATTGGCAGATCGAAGTCTCAAATACAGCAGCAGCCCCTAACATCTAAAGGGAGCTTTCTCCAAATCTTTGCAGCTGTTCATGGTTTGTAAGAAATCCATGGTGTGTCACTGGCCAGAAACCAAGGTCCTGCAGTTATCTTGTGTACCCGTTTGTTCACTGGATGCATATCTATATTCGGATACACCTGGTGCCAGAACGTGAAAGCCATCTGGACCAGCCCACCACAGGTGTCCTGTTGTCACCACCTAGCTACAGTGGCACCCCATTGCAAAGCTGTTGGTATCTGCTAGTATGGCTGTCAGTTTGGAAACATCCTAAAATTGCCATAGTAGAGAAGATGAGATTGAGAACTGCCTCCTAGGATCATAGGAAAGTAGGACTGGAAGGGACCTCATGAGGTCATCTAGTCCAGTCCCCTGTTCAAGGCAGGATCATCCCTGACTAAGCTATCTGGGCGAAGTGCCCGTCTAACCTGCTCTTGAAAACTTCTGGCTAGCCTGTTTCATTTCTTGAAAACCCTCCTAGTGAAACACTTATTCCTAATCTCCAACCTAAATTTCCCCTGCTGCAGCTTTAGGCCATTGCTTCTAGTCTTGTCCCCTGTGGCCAAAGAAAAACCCATCTCCATCTTCTCTGTAATCATCCTTCAGGTGTTTGAAGACTGTTATCAAATCCCCCCTCAGTCTTCTCTTCTCTATAAATAAACTCAGCTCATTCAGTCTTTCCTCACACATCTTGCTTCAAATCTCAGAACAGTGCTTCTGTGCATCTGCAGATTTTGCCCACAGCATGTTCTAAGACCCTTGTAAAGAACTTGCCCACCTGAGACAGGGCAGACATGGATTTGCCCCCCTACTGTTTTACCTTGCTGAGGAGTGACCCACATTCTGATACCAGGTCTTGGTTGCAGCATTTTAGCCTTGCCTCTGGTTTTTCATAGAATCATAGAAAAGTGGGGCTGGACGGGACCTTAGGAGTTGCATCTATTCCAACCCCACTTGACACAGGATCATCCCAATGTGAGCCATCCAAGACAAGCATTTGTCGAACCTATTCTTAAAACTGCAGGAGGAACCCTGACCCACAACTACCAGCCACAGTGTTTGAAAGCCATGGCGCCACACTTCAGGAGGGATGTGGACAACATGGAGAGGGTCCAGAGGAGGGCCACCCGCATGATCAGGAGGAGCAGGGCAGGCCCTACAAGGAGAGGCTAAGGGACCTGAACCTGTTCAGCCTCCACAAGAGAAGACTGAGGGGGGATCTAGTGGCCTGTTACAAACTAGTCAGGGGGGACCAGCAGGCATTGGGGGAGTCCCTGTTCCCCCGAGCACTACCAGGAGTGACTAGAAATAACGGTCACAAGCTGGCAGAGGGTAGATTCAAGCTAGACATCAGGAGGCGCTACTTCACTGTCAGGGCGGCTAGGATCTGGAACCAAATTCCAAGAGAAGTGGTGCTGGCTCCTACCCCGGGGGGCTTTAAAAGGAGGCTGGATGAACACCCTGCCCGGGGCAATTCACCCCAGTACTCTTTCCTGCTGCAGCAAGGGGTCGGTCTTGATGATCTGCTCGGGTCCCTTCCAACCCTAACATGTATGAAACTATGAAAGCATGAAGAAAACCCACATGCCCCAGGTAAATCAGGGGGATGAGAGCACTGCCAGTATCCTGCCACTGCAAGGATGTGAAGGACTTGGCCTTTCCTTGGTTTGTTCTTTATCAACCATGTGCTCTAAGAATTGGGGTTGGTGCTGGCCTGGCAGGCATGTCTCTTGGCATGATTTTATTGCATTAGCTTCCATTTGCTTTAGCAGGACTGTTATACCTGTGGTACATTCTGCCTACGATATCCTGCAAACTAAAAGGAAAAACTTCCACTGTCTCTTGGCCTCAGTTCCCTTCTTTCTGGAAAGTTATTTGGGGGTTTGCAGTATCCAACAGGGGCCACTAAGAAGTCTTGTTCTGGCCTTTTCTCCTTTGGGTTGCAGTATGATTGGTGTTCCCAGACTGAGCTGGTGCAAGGCATGCCCCCCTCTTTCAGCTTGCACTTCAGTCAGGGGGTTTTCCCCCACACTATCTGAACTTCCTCTCTTTTAGGCCCATCTCAATGGCTGTTGTTCAGCCTAGGTTAGCTGCAGCTGTCTCACTAACAGCAAGACATCAGCAAGTCCTCCTTGCCACTGTAGGTAGCACATACTTTGAAGTGACCTGTGTAAGAAGCAAGGGGTCTCTGGTGTAATATCTTTTATTAGACCAACCCTATAGCTGGGAGAGATGTTGGACAAGTTTTGGGATGTAAACTGCCTTCCTGAGGTCTGGGAAAGAAGCAGGAGCAGCCTAAGATAAGTACCAGATAAAACACTGGCTTGTATTTAACCCTGTATGTAAAACAGGCACTTACAGAAAAGGAGAGCTGTAAAAAGGAGCAAGAAGTTATCAGAAGTAACTTCAAAGCAAGAGAAGATTACCTCATTATGTAAAAGAACACGACCATTCAGAAGAGAAAGGGGCTGTCATTACCTGTGAAGCTGTCATTACCTGTGAAGTACCAGAGAGATTAGAAGAAACACCAGTTAGATTACAGTGAATCATGAAACCAATGTCTCTGTTTATTCCATGGTATTTAGTGTCCAGTAAGGTTATGAATTTTTGTTCCAAGCCTGTCAGTTGAAGCTGTCCTAGAGTATAAGGACTGTGGCCTTAAAGTGACCCAGACAATTTGTACTGGGTGGAAAGCAGGGTAGATTTGCACTTCACAGAGTAACTCAGGTGTATCAACCTCATCAGCCCCTGCAGGCTGGATAAGTGCTGCAGGGCCAGTTGGTGGGACGGATCAGGCCCACCGACCAGCTCTAAACACCAGCTGCACATGAGCATGTGGCACAGTGGTTCAGTCCAAGACTTGAGGGCAGCACCGTGGGTCAGATGATAGGATTTTGTGGGCTGGATCCAGCCTGCAGGCTGCATCTTTGTCATCCCTGGACTAACTAAATCAGAAATGTGTAGCATAAGCTTTCAAAAGCATTTGCTTACTTTCTCAGATGCTGGGAAGAGACTGCAGGAAGTAGAGCTTCTAAATAGAAAGCAGTGATTAGAATACAAAGGATGGGGAAGGGGGCATTGCTGGGAGAGGCAAGGTGGGTAGGAGAAAAACAGAGGTTAACCCACAGAGGGGCACAGGGCTTTATCCAGGTAAGGGGATAAGAATCTATAGTCTTGGTTTAGATGGTACTTAACACAATCCAGTCTGTGAATGATTTCTTGTTCTGCAATTTCCCATTCAAGTTCTTTTTTAATTGTTGTCTAAGAACAATCACTTTAAGGTCAACAGTGGAGTGCCCAGGGCGGTTCATGTTCTGATCCAGGCTTGTGTGTCTTTCTGAAATTGATGTTATATCATAGATTTCATAGACATTAGGGCTGGAAGGGACCTCGGAAGATCGAGTCCAGCCCCCTGCCCAAAGGGCAGGAAGTCAGCTGGGGTCACAGGATCCCAGCAAGATAAGCATCCAGTTTGCTCTTGAAGGTGTTCAATGTAGGCGCTTGAACCACCTCCGGTGGCAGGCTGTTCCAGACCTTGGGGGCTCGGACAGTAAAGAAATTCTTCCTTATGTCCAGCCTGAAACGGTCTTGCAGTAGTTTATGACCATTCGACCTAGTCGTCATCCCTTGGGGCGCTCTGGTGAACAAACGTTCCCCCAGATACTGGTGGTCACCCCTGATAAACTTATAGGTGGCCATCAGATCACCCCTGAGCCTGCACTTTTCCAGGCTAAAGAGCCCCAGGGCTCTCAGCCTGTCATAGTAGGGTCTGCTTCCCTGACCTCTGATCATGCGCATGGCTCTTCTCTGGACTCTCTCAAGCTTCTCCACATCCTTTTTGAATTGTGGAGCCCAAAACTGGATGCAGTACTCCAGCTGCGGCCTCAGCAAGGCCGAGTACAATGGGAGAATGACATCCTGGGAT
>NW_005842711.1:200178-202961 GCF_000455745.1 Alligator sinensis
GGGCAAACTCCTGGTCAAGCTCAGGACTTTGGGTGGGAGGTCTGTAGTAGACCCCAACCATTGTGTCCCCTGTACCGTGCTCTCCACGGATTTTAACCCAGAGGGTCTCCAGCCGTCCACCCTGGTCACCAATATCGGCTTGCAGGGACGTGTAGCTTTCCTTAACATAGAGAGCTACACCCTGCCCCTTTTATGTACACGGTCCCTCCTGTACAGGGTATAGCCATCTATACCCGTGGTCCAGTCATGGCTGGAGGCCCACTAGGTCTCCGTTATCCCTATGACATCATAATTATTTGCATTGAGCAGGAGGATGAGCTCCTCCTGCTTATTCCCCAAGCTCCTGGCATTTGTGTACAGGCAGGCAAGTGTCCCCTGGGGGGCTCCTGCCTTGCCCACAGATTTTACCAGGGCCAGGGCAGGGGTGGGCTCCTTTAAGTGCCTTGACCCGCTGGCTTTGCAAGGGTTGCTCAGCGGGCCACATCAGTGTTCATTCATTCTTACACGTAGGGATCACCCCATCTGTCCACAATAGACAGCAAAGGGGCACAGTCAGCAGGTGAGGGTGTATGACATTGGTTGAATGGCACATAAATGAACCTCAGGTGTCATAATCTGTTGTTTTGTCCAGTGAAGGTGCAGTCTATGTTGATGAGAGGTGCACGGCTAGCGTATGGGTCTGAAGCAAGCTCTGGAGTTAGGGAGTGCTGTCTTGGGCTGCTGCTGCAGCTCAAGTTGTCTGTAAATATTTCTTTAGGAACTGGTCACCTTTGAAGCATTACTTAGCAGGCCATGCCTGTGTATGAGTGCAGATCCTAGGAAACAGCTGAAGATGAGAGCTGCTTGTTTCAAAATACCTTTGCTTTCAGCATGGCGTTCTTCCTGTCTGTCGGTTTTTATATTTCCCACACCTGCTTCCACCTTGCTTGCCCTGGGTCCTTTCCCTTCCCCTCGCCTCCCCCCCGCCACACATTTATGCCCTGAGAACTCACTGGTTTTAAGAGCCAAATGTGTATGATGCTCTCCCTTTCTGGGAGGGCATTTTCTGTGCTGCTCCTTGCACCCAGCTTTCAGCTGAATAGATTTATATCTACCTCATTTCAGACCCTCTGACAAAGTGCCTCCCTGTTCTCTACATCAGACTGAACATCAGTGGAAATGGGAAAGCTCTTTGTTTTTAAAAATTTTGACTTCTTGCCAATTATTTGTGTACCCATCCTTGCAGATAGCAAGTGTTTCTTGCATTGTCCCCAGGCTCTTGGAAAACCTTACCCACTTTCTCTGGATCTCTGTCCTTTGGTTAAAAGTTCACGCCCATATTTAAATGTCATCCCTTTCGTAGCCAAATGCTCACCCCTTTTTTAAGAACGTCCCAAGTCTGTGCATTGTCTTACTCAAGGGAAGGTGAATTTCTTCTCTCTACTGACTGTGGTAAGGAGGTGTCTGGACCCTGGGCATCCTTAAACTGCCTTGTGGTTCAGCCTCCTGGAAAGCCCCACACCCTGTAGGCTCAAGCCATTCTACAAGTCTTAAAATGGAAAGAGGGACTTTGGCATTTTTCTTTTTCTGCCCAAAGCAAGTCGTGATGTGGTGTCATGGGGCAGAGGCCTGAATTGCTGCAATGCCTGTAATGCTGGAGAGCACTTTACTAGAATAAGACGGTGGTTTTCAAACAGGTTACATGGGTCCTAATGTTACTAACGGTGGTGGAGCTTCTAATTGGTCAGTGCGCAGTGAGTAATGGTATTGCGTTGACGTTGGCGTCAACACTCTTCCTAAGGAGTGAACATGCTTAAATGCCTAGAGTGTAGGGGGAACCAGCAGTAATATTTTGCATGTAAATGGATGCACTGCCAAAAACATTTGAAAAGCATTGGAACACAGGAAGTAGTACTAGCCCTAAGGCTACTCTAACTCCTGTATTCCACTGTAGGGTTTTAAGCTGGAGACTTCCCCAGATCTTCCTCCCGTGACTGGCTGTCAGAAGGGTGAAGGATTGGTGTTGATAGCTGCTCTGGAGACAGGGGCCAGCATGACCTCCTAAAGCAGTAGTTTAGGAAGCAGGCCTGTCCCTGAGTCTGAGTGCCGGCCCGGCAAGTGGTGCAGGTACTGGCATGCCAGGTTCATGTGGCTCTGGAGTCCCTTCCCTGCCACGCTTTGCACAGGCAGCAGTTCTCAACTCTGGGCCATGGGCAGGCAGTGCTCAGGCCAGGCAGGTGTTGGCTGCTCCTGCTGCTACAGTCTGGCTGACAGATGTGAGGTGTAAAGCCATGCTCTGACTGCTGTGAGAGCACCTGTCAACCCCATATCCCTGCTGTTGGCATGGCAGATAGGGACAGGTGTGATGTTGCCTGTCACTCTCCCAGTGCCGTGAGCTCAGCCAGGCTGTCTGTCCTCCAGCACTGGGGCTTTGAGGGCAGCTGCCTGGACTGCTAGGGGAGGATGTCGGCAGCAAGGGTGGCTGTGATAGGCCAGGCAGGGCAAGGGCAGGGGGCTGCCCAGCAGGAGAGGAGCATCCCCGTCACCCCTCGCGGAGGTACCTGGAGTAGCCAAAGGAGCTGAGCATGCTCGAGGGGCCCCACAGGAGCCAGGCCCAGGTAGAGCAGCCCTGCAAGGTGGCATGTGGGGGGTGCGAGGGTCCTCCTAATGCCCACCCCCATGCACCTGCCCCTGCCCCATCCTTGGCAGGCCCCAGACCATTGGGGAGGGGAGGGGAGGGGAGGGGGAGGGCCTTGGCTCTATCGCTCGGAACTCCCCTGCTTCCGCCTGTCCAGGCGAACGAC
>NW_005842711.1:203443-203644 GCF_000455745.1 Alligator sinensis
GGGGCGGCCTTGGCCCGGGCCGCGGGAGGCGAGAGGTTCCCCCTCGTTGGGCCCCAGCCCCGCCCCGGGCGCGGCGTCACCCCGGGGGACCCCGACTAGCCCGGACATCCGGGGCAGCCCCGGCTTTCCAGTCCAATCCGTGCCCCATAAGTGGCCGGGGCCGGCGGGGGGCTGCGGGGCGGGAACTCCCCCCGCCCCGCC
>NW_005842711.1:203840-216982 GCF_000455745.1 Alligator sinensis
TGCAGCAGCCGGACGTAGCAGCTTCCTGGGTAACTGGTTCCTGGTGGCTCGGGTGTGAGCGGCAGTGCGTTCTGCCGGGACTGGGCATAGCCTGAGCCATAGGGACCTGCCTGCTTTAGCTTGTATTTGCTCCTTTTTTTAAACGGCTGTCAAGCAGGTGACAAGTCCAGGAACTAGGCAGAGCAACGCGGGGGTTGTACAAGCTGCTCGAATCCATCTTTGTCTTAGCTGTTCCTTTTACTCATTCTCTAACGTTCTCCGTGGGGCCCAGCGATCTTAGCCTGGTGACACTGTCGTCTATAGGCTCCTCAAAGCCTATTGCTTTTTTTTATCCATTTTGTCAGCAGTCATCTTAGCTGTGTCCCTAAGATCATAGGATCTGAAGGGACCTTGTGAGGTCTAGTCTAGTGTTTCTCAACCTGTGGGGTAGTGAGAATATATGAAAGGATCACAAACAAACTTTAAAAATGGATTCTCCTTTAAAAGAGAAAAACACAGGAAACTGGCTTTTCCCTTGTAGGCTAGCAGAGTTCCAGCTTGCGAGGGGTTGCTTGGAGGCCCCCCATGTACCATACACACCTTCATACCCCATGCGGACCCCTGCGCCCCATACACCCACCCCTGCCCCATGCACTGGGGACAGGGGGCAGTGGGTTGGAAGTGAGGGGCAGCGGGTTGGGACTGGCCGTCCATGTTTACAAATGGGTCCTGGTACAAAAGCAGTTCAGAAACACTAGACTAGTCCTACCCCTTGCTCAGGGCAGGATCATCGCTGACGAAACCATGCCAGCCCAGTGTCTGTTTTCTGTCCAGTGTGTGACCATTGTCCGTGTCTGAACATTCCTTCTAATCTCCAGTCTAAATTCCCTTTGGTACAGTTTGCAGCCTTTGCTCCTAGTTCTGTCCCCTACACCCACAGAGAAAAGCACATCTCAATCCTTTCTATAATTGCCCTTCAGGTATTTGAAGACTGTTTATCCAGTGCTTGACCACTCTCACAATCAGAAAGTTCTTCCTGTTCTTCAGCCTGAATTTACCCTGCTGCAGCTTGAGGCCATTGCTTCCAGCCCTGTCCTGTACAGCCACCAAGAAAAGAGAGAGCAGCTTTTTTTTCTCTAGCAGGCTCGCATTGGAAATGAAACACCCGGATGGAAAACAGCCTAAATAAATGATCTGCTTCCCCAAAGCAACATCACTAGCCCTGTTGCCCTTGCCCTTCCCTAAGGTCTCTTGTCAGTTCTGTTGCCTTTATCCATTTAATCTTACAACCACTGCAGAGAGCAGTGCCCATTGGTCTGAGTATCAGTATCCCTGTCATGTTAGCAAGCTCTGTTTGATGTGGTTAATAATTCTTTGATCCCTACAAAGTGCTGACAGGACTGTAATTTCTAAGGGTCCATGACAAGTTGTACTAGTTTGTAAAATGCTGTTACATCAGTGATGTGTATATTCTTACCTCACTGGCAACAAATAGATGGGTAGGGGCTGGCAGGGCTGTCTGCCCAGTGCCAAGCCCAGTGTAGGTCTGGACCATGTCCAGAAGGGAAGGGAAGGGGTGGACCATATGCTGCTGAGGGAGCGGGCAGTTTCCAGAGGAATCCTTTACATCCCAGTGCAGTGGTGATTGGTAATGTGATCCCATCCAATGCATGTGTGAGCCCATGGTTTTTGGCCTGTTGATGACAGCCAGATTTGCCCAACAGTATCTCTTATCTGTAAACTTACCTGTAAAGCTTCTTCTGTTCTCATGAATAGCTGGCAGGAGCCGGGAGGCTTTTGTCACTTCCATTCTTCGGTCTTGGTAACAGGAAGCTAATGAATAACTTTTAGGGCATTTTGATGGCGGGCAGAGCGGCTTAACCTTTATTCAGGTTTCTGTTGAGTGAGTTTTGTTAACACTTCACTATTTACAGTGTTCCCTTCTCTTGGCAGTCATGGCCTCTGAGGAGGATGAGATGGTGGCAGTTGAGTTGGGCTTGCCACCCCTCCCAAAGAAGAGTGCTCCCCCTGGTCAGCTGGATCAGCCTTCAAACCGAATAGGGACCAAGCTGTCTCCTGAGCCACCGGGAAGCAAGCCAGACCCCCAGGACTCCAAAAGTAAGTGCCTTCCCACCACAGCTGGCACTTTTTCCTGTAGAAGGAAGTCTTTCTTCCAAGAACCATGGAGGAGGCCATTTCAGATTCACAGAAGTTTAGGGCTGGAAGGGACCTCGTGAGAGTTATTTTATTCTTAAATTCATGTAATTTTTTTCTTTTTTTTTAATAACCATCTTATTCTCAATGGGCAATTGTTTTTGCAAAAGCACTGCCCACCCAAGCCAGCTCTTTAGGGTGACAGGAACAGCAGGCCAGGGAGTGAGGTGGAAAGACCTGAAATTTTAAGGAAAGAGAATGGGTATTTGTTCTGGCAACACTCACTGCATACTAGGCACCAGACATGGAAGAGGGGCCTAGACATGGCTATGGGGCACCAGCACAGTGCCCCAAGCTCAGGCAGTGCCTGGAGGGCTTGCAGATTCACACTTCTCCTCAGAAGTATCTGCATCCCAGCTTCAGAGGGGACTTTGTTGTGTCTGGAAGTAGTGCCCAAGAGCCCGTGCTGAGCAGCTGGAAGTATAACCGAGCAACAGGTGTAAAGAGAGAGTCACAGACCTTGCGCGCACACCCCACCCCACCCCCTACCCCCAGCAGGTCAGGCCACAGCAAAAAAGCAGCTGATTGCAGGGGCACCAGCTCTGCTGTTCCTGCACAGATCTCAAACTTTGGCCTTTTGCTGCCATATCCCTTTGCTGCCTTGGGCCTGACATGCTGCACCTCTCTTCTGCTACTTTTTCTCTGCTCCCTGCTGGTTGCTTCAGGGGTATCCAGAAGCCCTAGTGGAGGGTGTGGGGCAGCTCTAATTATCACTGCAATAGTCCCTTGCCCCAGGGAGCCTTCAGGACAATGCTTTGCCATCCAGAAGGGAGGTGGCTAAGATGGCAGGGAGGGGTGGGGTGGCTAGAGCAGCTGGCACAGTGCTGTGGGGGTGGCTGCCTGCCTGCAGGTTCTGGACAGTGCAGGCACCTGGTGTGAGCCCCACCCTCTCTGACACCTGCTCCTCTTTGCAGCCCAAAACCTCACAACGTGCGAGGTCTGTGGCGCCTGTTTCGAGACCCGCAAGGGCCTATCCAGCCATGCCCGCTCCCACCTGCGCCAGCTTGGTGTGGCTGAGTCAGAGAGCAGCGGTGCCCCCATTGACCTGCTCTACGAACTGATGAAGCAGAAGGGCAAGCCCGATGGCAGCCCCATGTCCCCAACGCTTGGGAAGAAGTCCAGCTCCCCCAAGGAGGGGACAGCTGGCTCCCCACGGCCTGCACTTCTGGCTCTCGGCAAGGTGGGCGAGCGCCCGCCCGACGCCCCCATCAACAAGGCCATCAAGTCCCCACCGGGTTTCTCCTCGAAAAACCTCTCACAGCCGGGCTCCCCCATCCTCAAGAAGGTGCCTCCCTCGCTCTCGGGATCTCCTCCTCTGAAGAACCCCGAGGACAAGCCCCCAAAGCTGCCTCTGAGCCCCCTGCAGAGCTCCCCAAAAGCACAGTGGCCGCAGCCTGAGGACGAAGGGCCCCTGAATCTGAGTGAGTCCCTTTGCCTTTGTCGTTTCCCCCTGGGCTTGGGGCAGGGACCTGGGGCTGTAGGCCCCCTCGCTGACTGTGGCACAGCTGCTGGTGGGTTGGGCAGCCTATTTTGCTTGGCCTTGCTGAGCATACCATCATGACCCCTGGCATGGATCAGCCAGAAGCTCTATATCCCATCCTGGGTGGGAGGGTGCAATGAGGGATCTGCCAGTACTTTTCCGTGGGTGGGGGAGGACCCAAAGCGACTGTTTCTCTCACCTGGCTGCCAGCATCCTTGCCTTGCAAACCAATGTGGGGGGCAGAGATCTGCAGACTTGGGTTGGGGGTGCCTGTCTCTTATTCACAGCTATGTGAATCCCTCCCTGCCCCTGGTGTGTGTGGTCATAGCATATAGGGGAGGGGATTCACCTCTGCTTGGTTTAGTGTGGACTCCTCTCCTGCCCTCTCTGAAGAGGTCTTAGTAAAGCTGGATCTCGGAGTTGTTACAGTTGGGGGAGCAGAGCACACCATCTCCTCAGGGCTTCATGGCTGCAAGGCGCCTATGCATCCACCTGCTTGAGTGCTTCTGTTCTGGGCCTGAGGAGTCCTGCCAGCAGTGCACCCCTACCCTTCTCCAAGCGAAGCATCCTGCAGCATGCCGCGTGCCAGATTTCAGTACATCCCTGTCCCCTCAGTGCCCCGCCTCTTATGGGAAGTCCAGAGCCCTTTGGGAGACACCAACCAATGTGGCGGGACATTAGACCATCCAGGACTGTACTAGCCTTGCAGCTTGCTAGACCCCTGCTCTGCACACACTCAGAGCCCAGGGATCTGCAAAAGAGTTAGTCCAGCATGATGCAACGCAGCACGCTGAGTCTGAGGGAGACTTCAGCTCTGCCTGGCCCTGACCAAGGAGTTCAGTGCAGCCTACCACAGGAACTGACAGTGGACCCAGGGGCCCCAGCCAGGTACCTCCTCAGCCCCTCACACCCTCTGCTTCATGAAGCTCTCCTGTGCCAGCTAGCAGCATGTTTGGAGGGTGTGTCAGCCCAGATACCTTAGCTCTGTTGCTTTTCCATCTCAATTTCAGTCTTCCTTCATACGTAGCTTCTTGCACAACCTTGCTTTGGCTTGTTGAGGCCAGCAGTAATAGCAGGACTGCTGTCCCAGCCACCCCATTCCCCAAGGGCAGGTCTGGCCTGAGGCAATCTCTGCAAGCCCTGAGCAGTCTGCTTGGCCTCTTTGGCCCATGCCCTAGGCTGGGCCATCCAGTGAGAGCACAGTCAGTCTGTCTGCATCGGTGTGCCATGTCTCATCCGTTTGCATCTGGACTTTCACAGCTCCCCATCCCACCAGCCAAGCAGACGCCAGCAGGGGAGGCACTGTGGCCTGCGCAGCCATTCTGAATGGTCTAACCTCCACATTCCACTCAATTCTTCCACCACCCTCCTCATGCCTTCATCCTTAACAGCACCTTATGGGGTCTGTTCCACCCCAGTGCAGAGGTGCCTTGACTCCATCTGGCATGTCAGGGGTAGAGGCAGCCAATTCTGCTGCTCCTACACAGGCAGGAAAGAGGCTGTAAAGTAACTGCTAGGAAAACCAGGTGTCTGCCTGACACATGTCTCTGACCAACTCCCACCCTCAGTTCCTCGCACCACTGCCCTTCCTCGTCTGTCTGCACTGCTTACAAGGACTGAGCCTAGACCAGTTGTCCAAATCGCCGAGGCAGCTGCAATGTGTGCTGGCCTCCAGCTGAGATCAGTAGCTGTGCATGGCTCTTTCGTGAGGCTATAGAAGCCAGCTGGGCAAGCAGATGCTTGTCCAGCCCGTGGACACCCAGTCATGTGCCCACAGTTTGGCTATTGCTGTGACATCCTGCCTGCTTGACGCTGCTAGATTTGCATGGAAGAGGTCTTGCCACCGCAGCTGCATGAGGTGGACCTTTTGCACAGACGTGCTTGGACCTGGCTTGTGTACAGCGCTGCCTGTGTCCAGCACTGAGTTCCCTGTCCTTGCTGTCAGCCAGTAGTGAACAGGCTTTCCAGGGCTTCTGAAAAGCCCCAGCCCTGCCTAACCCTGCGGGGCCTGTTGCAGGGTGACGCTGTGGAAGGGGACATCAACTCCCTTAGTCAAAATCACTTTATATAAAGCAGGGGGTGTTCAGAATTGGTCCAAGCCCTCCTCTGCTGCAGGGACCAGGGGAGGAGACGGAATGATGTTTCGGAGCTTGCTGCAGTTGGCCCTTGCGTGCTCAAATGAGCACCCTTTTAAACAGCTAGGACTGGGGATAGCCAGGTCCTCAGTGCAAGAGGTCCACGAGTCATCCTGTCTTGTCACAAATCACCAGCCCTTAAGATCCCTTCAGTCTGATTCTCTTTCTGCCATTTCTGGCCTACAACTAGGTGAGACTCGAACAGTGGCAACCCTGGAGGGGGCAGCTACAGTTGCCTATGGCCCTCTGACACTTCGGAGCTCCAGCATTCAAGGGGTGTCGGGCACCAGGCCCAGGCCGTCGATGGCAGTGGGAAGGACTGCTTAGCTGCAGCTGGTCAGGAACAGTGGAGCCAGTGGTCAGACAACTAGGTGTTTTTCCCCTGGCCACTCTGATTTTATTGCAGCTGTTTAGAGAGATTTGTTGCGTGTTCCATGGAGATGCTGCAAGTGTGAAGCCCCAAGGTGGCAGGTTTCCAGTGGAGTCCCAACATAGCCCTGTGGGCAGCGGCAGAAGCACGGCCCTTGGCCAGCACATTCCTCACTCTTATGCTAGGGTGGAGAGACGGCCCAGGCGAGGTCCGGGCAGGGCCATCCCCGGTGCTCCACAGCCATGCGCCCCAGTGCCCGTCCATATTGTGATGAATGTGTTTTCTTTTCGCAGCTGTAGATAGTGACTCGGGCAGAGACCTTGACTGCCAGTTATGTGGTGCCTGGTTTGAAACCAGAAAGGGCTTGTCGAGTCACGCTAGAGCCCACCTGAGACACCTCGGCGTGACCGACCCCGATGCAAAAGGATCCCCCATTGACGTGTTAAATGACCTCATCCAAAGCGAAGACTTCAAAAGCCGTCTGTCCTCTCTCCTCCCTAGTGAGAGAAAGGCGTTAGGAGAGCTGGGGGCCTCCCCCAGACCCAGCCCAAAGAGCTCGGCTGCTGCAGCGCCCACAGCAGGCGTGAAACCACCACCACCACCACGGCCCCTGGGCAGAGAGCCAGCCAGGCTTCCACCTCACTCCCCTCCACCAGCCAAGAAACTGAAGCCACAAGCCCACAGGCTGTCAGCCGGGGCCAGCCTGCACAGGAAACAGCACCTTTCCTCCTCCGCCTACTGGGCTTCAGATGCTGGGATGTCTCCACTCAACCTTTGTAGGTTCCCTCTCAACACAGCCTCCTCTCTCCCCACCCCTACTCCCCCTCCCAGTCCTTGTTTTGTGAAGCCCAGAGTCCCAGCCCTGTCCTGTACCCAGTGGAGACTTCTGTTAGGCAGGAACTGGAATGTACTCTACTGGTGGCCTGCCTTTCCTCCCTGTAAGCATCACCTTTCCTGGTTCTCGTGGCTGGCTCCTAGTGTGTTGCTTTTGGCCTGTCCCTGGCAGGGCATATGTGCGGCCTTCCCACTGCAGTCCAGGCCCTCTCCTGCCCCATATAGTCTTAGATACCCACTAGAGCATTCAAGCCCAGTGGGTCCTGAGATGCTCCCGGGTAGATCCCTGGCTGGTTGAGCCACTCCCTTTCAGAGCAGTTCAGGGTATGGCAGTTTCTGCTCTTTCTAGGGCATTATCACTGCTTCTCAGGGCCCGGCCCCTGCTGCCCAGTGCTGCATGCATTCATCTGAGCTGGCCACAGGGGACCAGGATCCATCATCCTTGCTGTCAAGCCAGCATTCAGGGGGCTGGAGCCCACTCCGGGAGGGGGTCAAGCTGCTGTCGTACTGCACCTCAGGGCACACATCTGGGGGTTGCTCCTTTCCCCTTGGGCAGGGAGAGCCAAGCACCAGGTCCAGCTCCGCCGTGTGCTCTCTCTCCTCTGAGCTGGCGATATCGTACTGCCCAGCTCCCATCCTGACAGCCTGTTGACTTGCACTCATTCACCGCTAAGCATTCACTGCAGGAGACTGCATGGCTCAGCCTGTGGCTTTCTGTGGTGGCAAATATGTTATGTTTTGTGCGAATCCTCCATCCACTCCAGCACATGCTGAAAACCAGGGCTTCCCGGAGCACTCCGCAGGCAGGAACACTGCAGATGCAGGGGGCTGGGGGTGGAGGGTGCCAAAAGCTGGGTACCTAGCACATGGATTAGCCAGGGCATGCTCAGCCTTCAGTGCACAGTGCTGCCGACTGGCATGGCAGGAGCATGTGCTGCTGAGCTGCCAGGGAAGACTGTTTGGGGTTGGGGGGGAGGAGACTTGAAGGGGCATGTGTGCATATCCTTGCAGGTCACTGTCCCCACGGGGAACTCAGCCTACAGGCACATGCTTCAGCAGCCTGGGGTAGGGAATGCTCCCTCCAGGATATACCCAGAGACACCAAAGCAACTACCTCATCCCAGGCCACCTGCCTGCAAGAGCCAGCAAGGGAAACCTCTGGCATTTGTGTCTGTTCTGGATGTTCACAGAGTAGCTGCTTCCCTCCCTTACGGCCATCCCCAACATCTGTTGTGCTGCCCAGGCATCCATCGATGACCTGAGTCTTCTCTTTCTCTCTGGGGTATCTTCACTATGGTACAGAGTCTCCAACCTGTGCCATGTGTTAGGGGACATTCTTGCTGATATCCCAGCACTGTGTCATGCCAAGGTAACCCCCCTCTCCCCTCCTTGTTTCAGCCTCGGGGGCAGAGCCTGTGCGGGACATCCGGTGTGAGTTCTGTGGCGAGTACTTTGAGAACCGCAAAGGCCTGTCCAGCCATGCCCGGTCCCATCTGCGGCAGATGGGGGTGACCGAGTGGTACGTCAACGGTTCCCCTATTGACACCCTGCGCGAGATCCTCAAGCGCAGGGGTCAGCCCCGGAGTGGTGCTTCCAACCCACTCGCACCAGGGCAGAAAGCCATGGCCAAGGCCATCCTGGGCATGGGGTCACTGGAGCCACGTGGTCCTGGGGACCTGCATGTGGCCACCCTCTCCAAGAAGGTCCAGCAGCCAGGGAGTCCCATGGGACAGTCGCCTACCTCCTCCCCACCCCCAACCGCCAGGAAGATGTTCCCTGGGCTCTCCCCAACCTCCTTGCAGAAGAAGCTGAAGCAGGACCACATGCGGGTGGAGATCAAGCGGGAGATGCTATCAGGTGGCCTCCACAGCGAGCACCATCCCTCTGACCGGGCTTGGTCCCCGCGGGACGAGATGTCTCCCCTGAACCTCTGTAAGTGCCAGCAGCAGCCGCCCTGCCTGCACTGATGGTAGAGATTCCTGTCCTGACAGGCAGGACCTGTGGTGGGAAAGTAGGAAGCTGTCATACATAAAGCAAGGCCTTTGGGTGACAGGAATCCTGGTGTCTACCTATGGTTGGGGTGGAGCATGGCCCAAAAGCCAGGAGATCTTTTGGGCAAGCTGTTTTTTACTTTGGGGACTGTACTTACCTGGTTTTGGGGGGAGGGTTAGGACAGCATTGGTGACATTCATCAGGAGTCTTTGGGCCAGGCTGGAGAAGGGCAGGTGCTGGCATCTGTCTCCATTTAGCTGTGGTTGAGAGCCCAGGTGCCTCCCTGCTTTGGGGGGGGTCTGTAGCTGCAAGCTTACCCACCCTTGCTCTGCCTGCTGTCCCTGCGTGTGTGTGGGATGGCGAAGGGATGTGCCCAGTCACAGGGCACAGTCTCCTCCCACTGATACCAATCCCCACTCCCCACAGCCTCACGAGCTGACCCTGTGCGGGACATCCGCTGCGAGTTCTGTGGCGAGTTCTTTGAGAACCGCAAGGGCCTGTCCAGCCACGCCCGGTCCCACCTGCGACAGATGGGAGTGACCGAGTGGTCTGTCAACGGTTCTCCTATTGACACCCTCCGTGAGATCCTCAAGAAGAAGTCCAAGCCGTGCATCATCAAGAAGGAGCCACACGCCTCCAGCATCGAGCCCCCCAAGCTGCTGGGTGAGGATGGGATTGACCCCAAGTCCCCTGGGAAGGTTCTGCACGCCATGGCACTGTCTCCACTGGGTGGGCGACCAGGGAAGCCCGGCCCAGGTGGCTCCAGCCTGGGTCGTGAGCTCTCGCTCACGCCGCTCACCAGCAAGTCCCCAGGTGGCTTCCTGACGCCGCTGTCCGCCAAACGGCCCCTGCAAGACGACCGTCTGGGTGGACACACGGAGATGAAGCAGAAGGCCTACATCCAGACTGAGCTGCCCTTCAAGACCAAGTCTGTCCACGAAAAGCCTGCGCACACATGTAAGTGGGGATGGGGGTGTTGGGGAGCTGGGCTGAGGCCCCAGCTGCAACACTGGGCACTGTGTCCACAGTGGGGGTGGTGGTGAGTCCAGAGGAATTGGGCCATACCCCAGAGAACTGGCTGGCTACAGCCAAATGCTAGAGGGCATCGGGGCTCTTGCTGCTGGGAAGGAGTCTCCCTCAGAGGCACTGGGTGTTGGCTGCAGCCCAGGCTGGGAATGGTGACTGGGCTGAGTGTTCCTGCTGGGACTCAACCCCAAAGATTCCTGGCTAGAGTCTTTCCTCTCCACTTAGGGTCAGACTGAACACTGCATTGGAGGGGGTGGTGGGGGTCAAGAGGAAATTTTAACCCATTGTCAAACCAATATGGACTGGGGGTGGTTTTTGCCTTCTTTTGTTGCAAGGAGTGTGGCCTTTACCTGGCATCTCTCAGGCATATTTTAGTAACCCTCACACCAAGGCACTGACAGCCCTTGCTTCCCCTGCTTTACCTGTGCCAGGTCTGGGTGCTCTGCCTTGTGGTTGTGTAACAGTGTTGACTGTGTAGTTTCAGTAGTAGGTGAGAGAAGAATTTGCATAGGATGGTTTGGATGGGGCTGATCCTGCCTCAGATAGGGGGTTGGACTAGATGTGATCTCCAGAGGGCTCTGCCTGCCTGACTTCACTGTCGTTATGTGAAAGGGGCCAGCCTGAACATCTGGCTGGACCCAGTCTCCTCCCTGCCCAACCTGGATCCCAGAGCTCCCTGCAGCCTAAGCAAGGCAGCCTGTTGACACCACGTGAGCACATTTTTGATGCTGGGTGTCCCAGCCAGTGGTGCATGCCCTGCAGAGCAGCCAGCAGGTGCCCAAAGCCTGCCCTTTCCTTGTGGGGGTGGGTCTCTCCAGCTGGATGCAGGCCACTGATCCCACAGGGACTCCAAGGGTTGGGGTTGGGTAGTCAGGCTCCAAGGCTACTGTAGTGCCCCATATCCTGGGGCAGGGAGGGAAGGACAGGTGGGAAGGGGGAAGTTCCCCCCTTGCCACCCCTCCCCATCCCTGTGAGCTCTCATCCTGTTCATCTCTCCCCCTCCCCACAGCCAGTGAAGCCTGCTGCGAGCTCTGTGGGCTGTACTTTGAGAACCGCAAGGCACTGGCCAGCCATGCCCGAGCCCATCTGCGCCAGTTTGGTGTAACCGAGTGGTGCGTGAATGGCTCGCCCATTGAGACCCTCAGCGAGTGGATCAAGCACCGGCCACAGAAAGCCGGAGCCTACCGCAGCTATATCCAAGGTGGTCGCCCCTTCACCAAGAAGTTTCGCAATGCCTCCCATGCCCGGGAGCAGGAAGCCACAACCAAGCGCCTGCCCCTCAGCTTGCAGCCTGGTGGAATGGCCCTGGTGGGCAAGAGCCTGGCAAGCGAGTTGGTGCACAGCGAGCCCGGGAAGCTTCTGGATGGGGGTGGTGCCAGTGAACGGCCCATGATCACCTCACCTCTGTCCCTGGTCAAGGTGGAAGAGCACCAGCGCCAGAACATCAACAGTGAGTCAGAGCTGCCCCGGGCAGGCCAGGCCGGGGGCTCAACCCTGGACCCTTCTCCCTAGCAGTATGGGAATGGGGCTGGGGGGAGACCGCAGACAGACTGTAGGCCCCTCCAAGGCAAGCCTCTGTTCATCCCACCCCCCTCCCTCCCTCCCATAGCAGTCAGCTGCGCAGTCACGTGTTCCTGCAGGCATGGAGGGGAGATCGGTTGGTTGTATGGCCCCATGCAGCTAGTCACGCCCCCAGGAGGCAGGGCAACGTGTGGCGGGGGGTGAAACTAAGCCCGCAATGGTCCTGTGGGGCACGTCTCACTGTGCCACCCAGGTCTGAATCCTCCTCTTTCACCCCAGAGTTTGAACGGAGACAGGCCCGGCCCCCAGAGGCCCCAGCATCCCGTGAGGAGGAGGCCAGTGACTTCCAGCAGAAGATGGAAGAGGCGCGCCAGCCCCCACCCCGCATGCGGCCAGTGCCCTCGCTGGTGCCCCGGCCACCACAGACGTCCCTGGTGAAGTTTGTGGGCAACATGTACACCCTCAAGTGCAGGTTTGTCTGGTGGGGGTGGGGGAGAGGCTGACTTACCCCACCCAGGCCATGAGACCCTGGCCAGAGTCCCCAGCCCCTTTCCCTGGAGGGGTTTGCACTCCTCCCAGTGGCCCACCTACCCAATGCATGGGGAACCCCTCCCCATCACCCCTTGACCAGCAGGGTGTTCTTGAACTCCTACGTGTCCTGTGAAACAAGCCGCACAGAACCTTCCTTCAGCACCTCTGTCCCCTACTCTGGTCTGAGTTTGGCTCCCAAAAGGGCTGTTTGTGCCTCCAGCTCATGCTCAGGTTCAGCCACCTTCTGGCAGCCTGCGGGTGCTGCTGCCATGCTGGTCATCTCCCAAGCCTGGTCTGGTGGGGCCAGCCCCTCTCACTCCCTGCCCCCCCTCCTATGTCTGCACCGTGAGATCGAGCCCTCCGGGGCTGGGGTTGTCTCTCTTGTGTTTGTGCAGTGCCCAGCACTGCGGGGCCCCGCCGGAGCCACAGCAGCCGGCGCCCGCGGCGGTCCGAGCCGGGGGTTCATGCGCTGGCCTCTCCTGGGCAGGTTCTGCGAGGTGGAGTTCCAGGGCCCGCTCTCCATCCAGGAGGAGTGGGTGCGGCATCTCCAGCGCCACATCCTGGAAATGAATTTCTCCAAAGTCGATCCCCTGCGCAGCGAGGCCGTGGCACCTGAGGCCCAGGCTGTGGCCGAGGCTCAGTGACGGAGCCCTTCCGGGAGCACTGCCTGCTGCCCCCTCTTGGATGCAGACGCTTGCCCCGGAGCCAGCACGACACCCCTGCTGCAGTCACTCCCGGAGAGGGGCAGCTGCCTTCTGAGCACTGGGCTCAGCAGCCCTCAGGGCCCAGCTCCCCCAGAACGACTCGCCAAGAGCAGGGGAGCCGGCCACAAGCACTACATGGAACAGAGCAGTCCGGGGTGCAGCCTTCAGCTCAGAGACAGGACCCTAGAGGATACCTGGGAAGCACTGGGCTGCGCCCCCACCCAGGGCACTTGTCCCTGAGCCATGGGGAGGGGGCTTTTCTCCCCATCATGAACACCAGTTAGTCCAAAGACTCTGCAGCTCCAGTGAGGGCAGTGCGTCTGCCCCGCAGGCCGCTCAGGCTCTGGCTTGGGCCC